>NC_135036.1:10302500-10605000 GCF_051020975.1 Osmia lignaria lignaria | reverse complement strand
CAAGATGAAACTCGTACAGGTAAAATTAACGGAGTTTCTTATTAACTTGATCAATTTGCTCGTCAACCCTCTCAGACATTCCACGAAATTTGTTTGGTTCTGGCCCAATCATCTGTATAAGTTGAGGCACATCTTGGCCACTGATCTGCGTAAAACGCGCCAATGACTTCATGCAAGCGTACAGCTGGTCCTCGGCAGGATTGCCATTAAAATATTGCAACAATGCCATTGTTAATTCTACGGCGACGTCATCGAACACCTATGGATTATCAGGAAACATAAAACAATTAATTGTACACTTGGAACTTGATTAACGCTCGTTCTTTAAACAAAATGCTAAAACTTCCTTCTTCGACAATTCGATGCAGAATGTGAGATCCCGTTGATGACGTTTAAATCGTATTATTTCTGGTCGTAGAAGACCCGCAATTTATGGAAGAGACTCGTTAGAACGGTATACACGACTTACCGTAGTTAACCGGTTCGATATAATTGTTTAGACATGTACCTTAGAAATGCTGCCTTTTGGTAAAAGTCGCCGCAGATTTTTGCTTTTGTTCATTTTCTGAAAAAACAGTAGCCGATCTCTCGAGAAATATCCATTGTATGAACTTGAACGCAGTATCGTGTACATGTATACAGAGATAGTTACAATCAAGCAACAACAAGCATATTTATGTATATTCTGAATCAGAGCTATTAATAATAAGAGAAGTTCCTTTTATGATTTCGTTGCTCGTTCGTGAATCAGTTATCAAATTTGATACAAGGTTAAGAACCTCGTTTTAGTTTACAAGTAATAGCTGATTTATTAATAAAGGCAGCACTTCTATTTGCTAAAAATAGTGAAAGCGTCACTGTCGCTGTTGCATTGCTTGAACGATAATGGAAACAACATTTGAGAAGAAGCAGTAAGCATTTGTTAAGCGATATCACACGTAGGACACTAGTTATTATGAGATTGTAACGATAGAAAAAATTGAAACGATTTCTAACAGAATTACTATGTGTGAGTTTAGACGTAAACGAAAGAAGAAAGGAAGATGGTTAATCGGCTAGGAAGGATACAGACCACAGTTTTTACCTCCTTGCAGGCAAGATTGTGAATAATAGCCGCGCCACGAATTTGCAAATCGTCAGAGTTCGAAAGCAACGAATGTACAGCAACTTTCGTTGTCACCCTTATATTACTGATACTTTGAGCTTGATGTTGCCATTCCGATATGTACAATAACCATTCTGAACTACTAAGGTTTTCAAACATATTTGCCAGCTACAAATCATAATAAAGAACATAAAATTCATGAATTTCATTAATGTCTTCTTCAACTGATACCTGGGATACTTACAAACTGTGCAAGGGGAAGTTGTTCTTCTGGAGGATGACGGTCAATGTCGAAGGCATAATTCATAATTATATGTTCCCTTCTGTCCTGATGCAATAAAAGGATCACGTCGTCCTTCAAGGCAGCTACCGAGAGTATATTTAGTAGTTTCACCCTAGTGTCGCTTGCCAGAGATTTATCGTACAAAACTCGTCCTAAATATATGCAAACGTTATTTCAACATGTATTCTTTAAAAATATAAGAGAAGTTCGCTAACGACCGCTAACCTACCTACGAAATTTAAAAAGTTGTCTCCAAGCGCCCAAGAACCTTCATTTTCTAAAACATACTGCCTCAGTTCTTCCATGCATACTCGTTCATCCTCGTTCAACTTTCCTTCTAACAATTTAGTTAACGCATCGTACTCTGTTTTCACATCTAATAAATCTTTAAACACTATAGGAGGATCCCGATAACGTTTCCTCTCTTCCAGTTCCTTCTTCTCCTCTTCCTCCATCTGCATAACTCTTTCCGATGGTAACATCTCGGCGGTGTCTCCATTGGTAGCCTGCATCTCACTCACACTAACTGCACCTTCGTTCGCATTAAAATGATACACTTATTAGGAAGAATCGATAGAAAGTAATCTATTAATGTATCGATTGAAGTATTCTTTTACTTTCACTTTCCGCCATGTCTATACAATTGCTAGGACCGGTGCTGTTGGTATCACTCGCACCTCTGTCTCTGCTTCCTTTCTGTTTCTTTTCCTTCTTCTTCTTTTTTTTCTTCCTGTCCTTCTTCGCTAATTTCTCGTTGATCTCGTTTCTTCTTTCTTCGAGGGCGATTGAGTTTAACCTGGGATTAATAGAAACAGGGATCATCTTTCTTTTCAAAATAAGACACTACTCGAGCAGGATGGCACGAATGTAGTTAAAATCGCAAAATTCACGTTCTCTTCTTTTTAATAATTCATCGATTTCTTTATTAATGGCCGATGCAAAGCAATCAGTTACCTTGCTTCCTCGATAGCTTCATTTAAGAGTTGAAATTCCGGTGAAACTTCTCTACGATTTCTCGGTTCGAGGAATGTTTGGCCGACTATAAATGATCCGCTCGCGCTGCTGCATAAACCTTCTATGAGACCACTCAATTCTTGCCCGATCCGCCTGATGGGCAAATGGAAACGAATAATAGTACAAGAAATATCGAAACGTTTAAACAATCAAACGCAGAGATCTTACGATCGAAGTATTTCTTCCGGTAACTCGAGGATGTACTTGGGGATACTTTTGCCCGCTAAGAAAGTACTAACTTCGTCCGTGAAGGAATTGCAGTTGTGATTAAAGAGATGGTAGGTGTTCGGTCTGTAATTGAAACGATACGTTCGTCAAATTATTCGCATATATTCTTTTTCATTTTTTTTTTAAATAACTTACGCGAACGTGGACGTTCCCAAACCGCTGATATACTCGAAGAACACAGAGTACGGCAGATAAGTTTCACCGACCTTTTCCACTTTCAGCGGCTCTCCCAGCACTGTGCCACCCTGGAAGTAAGAAATTAATCTGAATGGATGATAATACCGAAAAGATGTTTCCGAGGGAACAGCGTCAGTGTCAATATTACGACAGCTACTTTAGCGTCGAGTACTTCCACCCCCTCTGGTATTAGTAAGACGCGTGTAATTTTAGAACTATGACAAACTTGCGCTTCCCTGTAAGAAACGCTCGAAATAACCGACGAAAGGAGATGTTTCGAGAGTTGTGCTCTGTCGTAGAGCAAGAAAACGATGTAGAAATTAAAAGAGAAAAAGGAAGGGCGCAAAAAGGATCCAAAGAAAAAGACTGATCCAATGATCAAGTAAAAAATTTTAAAAAATTATAATCCCATCATTTTTTCAAATACAATCGTATTTGAAAACACTGTAAATGGCACGATAAATGAATAAAATCATTTTAATAATTATAACGTATAAGATGGTATCGTTGAAAAGAAAGAAGTTCAAGAAACGGAGGTAACTATTGAAAATCCGAAAAAAACAATAATATTTTGATCACTTATAAACGAACAACACTCACTATTTATTCGCGTGTACTTTAATGAAAAGAAAAATACTAATGCAAGTGGAAAAACGTTGAATCGTTTAACGCGCCGCGTCGCCGTCCCGTTTCTTGTTTCGTCAAGGAACCACTCGAATAAGAACTGGCGTCGCGACGCTTCGGGATTCAACGCCACGCAGCCGGCAAGCGTAACTTAAGATAAACGACATTCGTGTTCGCGCGCACGCTCTTCGTAGACGCTTTTAAGTTTGCTTTTTCGATGACGTCGTCGCTTATTCAGATCGGTTAATATGTTTTTCGGTAACTCGTCCACCGCAGTGTCGGTCGTGACGAGGGATGCGATCCTTGGATGACGTCGAAGGGGACATTTGAAGCACCATCATTTTTCTAATGGTCCTTTTTTAATCCTCCCAAAGAGAATACCTCACCTTCTTTTAATATCCTCATCTGACCATTCGTGGCTGTTACAAAAATTATCAATTATTGTTATGAAGTTAACGACAGAGGATTGATCCTTTTTAACCCTTTGATTTCTTTCATTCTCTCGGCTCAATTATCGCACGATTGTGTTAAGTTTACCAAGTGTAATTTAGCCTGACATATTTTGCATTCGCATAGAAGGTAGACGATGAAACATAGGACGGGGGAGCCATGAGGAAGAGGTGCCGGAGAAAGAGAATGTGAAGTAAAGCATGAATTATTTTTGGACTGAACCAGACCAAATTTAGTACCCCCTCGTATCTAGCGTATCGTATGGCCAGAATGACTCGCCACACTACGACTAGTACGTCCCGATCGGTCAGAATTTCGGTGGCAGGGATGCATTTTTCATCAACTTCGTTTCATTTCTCCGGTGACAAATTTTCACCTCGTTCAAGCCACCACGGTGTTTTGTTTAAAAATACTTACAGGCCTGGCGCTCTGAATTCCAGACGGGCCGAAAAAGTACTCCCTTCCGTATACAACGATCGCAGTGTGCCATATCCCTTCCACGTGTCGACCTATGCATAAATAGCGATTCGTATTAATACAATAACGTGGTATCGGTCATTATTGTGATACAATAATGATGAACGTAAATACTTTGGTTGTCTTCCAAGAGACCGATGATCATGATCAAGGTTGTTACGAAACTTGACCATTGATCATTGACCATAAATCGATACCATTATTTTCATCGTATTAAAGAAAATTGAAAACAAACATTATCGGGGATAGAAATATTTACGAGAGAAATGTTTTATCGATGTAGCCAAGAAATAATAATAAATTTCGTTCGATAACCAAGGAACTCCTCCGATCGAGATGATCCAATATCTTGAAGAACTCGATCGAACAAGTTCCCTTGCTAATTTCCCGGTAAAATATTATTTAAATTCGCGTTTGCTTGGACCAGCCTCAGGCTCGTAATCGTCGGTTTCGGTCTCCTTCGACCCAGTTTCTGATCGCGGGAATAGCTAAGCACATTCGTGATCTTCTTATTGCAACGCGTTTCTTGGAGGGACGTTGTGGTGAAATAACCGCGAGAAATAGCCGCAGCGGCCATCCAACTCGACGGTACACCATTTTCAGGTGTTATGCAACATTTTGCGGACACACTCCACTTATTAATTTTCCAAACTGAATCTAAATATACCAGCTTCGATTATGTAATCTCTTGGAACGGGAACCGCTGGTAAAAAGTCTATTCTTCTCGATTGTTCAAATAAACTTTGACTGCACTTAACTTAAGCATAAAACAATAATTCGACTCGGTTCATTTTCCTGACTGCATTAGCTTTTGAGTTTGATTATATGTACGCAATGAACCGAGCCACATATTTGGTCCGTTTGTTTCTTTATTTGTAAAGAGAATTGCATGCAGCGCGAAATACCAAGCGCGCGAACAATTTACAAGTAGTGTCTTCTGAAAATAGACCCGCAAGCTCGACAACTGTTCTTAAGTGGCAAACGAACCTTGGATATACACGATGCAAAAGCTTCGCGAACAAGATTCGTCCGATCGTATTGTACTTTACCAAGTTTCTGAGAAATTTCCTTTAAATTCAACCGCGCCTTTCGCCATTCCGCCCGCCTTGCACCGTTACAATTTCGCCGTATCATCTTCCATTTCGATATTAAATTTTTTTTAAAAGTATTATTGAACTATTCTCCTATGAAAGGTAAGGTGGAATTTAAAAGATAATTATAACAGTTTTGTACTATTATTAGTTTAGCGTTATTATTAGCTTAGTACTTTGGTACTTTAGTCTCGTCCTTGTTGCATTCCTGTTTCTTAACATAAAACGTGTTGCATTCCAAATTTAGAGTGAATTAAGATGATACGAAACAACAGACAAAGAATCTAAGGACAATCACGCTCGTGCCAAGTTACTTTTATCCCGCAATGTTTTATTTCTAAGCTGTTTTTATATTTAGGTTATTGTACAAAATAATAAAAGTTTCGTATGTAGCACAGAAATTCTTTAGATCCGTTCTCAATAATATTTAATATTATAGCAACCTCAATGTATCATGTTAATTTTTCACATAATTGCTCCTCATTAAAACTGTTCAATCTTCTTTAAAAAATAATTCTTAGATTATTAGGAAAATAAGTTATTTTTTAATATCTTTAACTTACCTATAACGAATCTAGACATCATGGCAGCTATGCCCTTTGAAAGGTCATAAATATACAATTCAACAGTAGTCTTCACGTCTTCTGCGTTTTCCATTTTGCTTAACTGTAACAGAAAAAAGACACAGCCTAAAATAAATGAAGTTTATTTAAAAACCAAAGGAAAAAACCGCGACGCCCACGCGTGAACGCGAATGAAACGTAAATACACTGCTCAAAATAATTACAGTAAAGAAGAAATGAAAAACATGGCGATAAAACCAGCATAAATTGAAAGGTTAATAAACTACCGCTACCAAGAATACTTTAAGTACTAAAAATACAACCATTTCAACGCAACTGAATACTTATAATTAATTTAAATAATGTAATTCGCAAGACGATTGATTATTTCCCGCGTAAACTCTTGTATCGAACAAGCGGAAGTCGAATATATTCGATTGGCTACGTTCAAATTATCGACCAATCAAAAGACGATTTAATATCGATTCATCGATTTCCGTCCTGGTTGACAGAAAATTCCATAATAATTAACGAATCTCTTAACTCGTGAATAATAAATGTTAATTTACTTTATTTTACATAAGATGAGGAATTTTAGACGCACCTCTTTACGTCAACTTTGATTAATGTAATGCGTAGAGGACATAAATATACTTATTTTAGGTTAGCCTGCGCGACCGAACATACTCGCTTTGAATTTCGAAGAAATTGGCACGTACTTACAGCGGTAAACGAATGATAATTTCTGTTAATTCAAGGAAAAATGTACGAAAACGTCCACCATCGACAATTGATCGATCGATCGATCAGTCGAGGCGGTATTTTGAACGCGTTAGTCTTAATTTGACACTTACTATTCATAGACGTTTGATCGTCTATTACTACTGACATTTTTTTCGTCATGTTGAACATAAGTGTACGCAAACGGAATCAATTCACACCTATACTACTGGCCAAAAATATGAGACCACCTGATCTTGTTATATCTTACAACAAATAGATATAATACGATTAAGCATATAGACATCATACTATACTTGTGTTAATACCTTCAGTTAAGGAACTCTAATTAGAAAGTAACCAAGTATTCCCCCTTTCTAGAATGAAACTACTTACGTCCAAAGTTCACAAATAAGAAATCAGTTTCATAGAATTTCACAATCGTTATTGAATAATGTTTCGTGAATTGTTTCAGATATGATCTCATAGTTTCGATCACTCAATTGTACCTAACGCTTCTCTATACATATCATCATAGATTTCGTAATATCACTTTCCAGAATGAATCAGCATGACTGACTACGTAGGACTGCAATATCCACGTTTAAACTCGTTAGTTACGCGGTTTTTACGAACGTGACGCTGTTCTACACGTTTCGAATACGTGCTATAATAAACAATACTCCATTAGAGAAATAATACTAACTGGCATTGATTAAAAATGTTCGGGCTTTTCAATATAAATAACACTATTTATGCTAATTTTCATTAAAAGGCACATTTAAAGCTAAGAACAAGTTAAAAGATAAATAAACTGTAGGGAAACGAAATAATGACAATTACCTAGAAGCAGAATGAATATGAAGAACAGGAAGTAGAAGATTTGACAATTCCATCCACCTACCTTTTTGTTTTCATTGACGGTAACCCATTAACAGGTGGATTGATTATTAGGTTATGAGATGATAAGCAAATAAGCGATCGAAGAACCAATATTACAAGAACTTAATGTTATCGCGCCAATACAGTCCAATAATAATCAATAACGAACGATGACACAGCGCGTAAGAGTTGGACACCTCTTCTTGCTTGATGGCTACTGGTTAGCAAATGCAACTGATCGCGCCGAAATCTTCGCTAGAGTCGCAGACCAATGCGGAGACACGGCGCAGCAGTCGTTTTTGCCAGGAAGAAACGGTAAAGAGGAAAGAGGGTCATCCCGCGTAGACAGCGCCTGCCTACTGGCATCACGATCAATAACACAATACATCAACCCCTGTATGACCGAATTTTTTGTTCATATATATATATATACTTTTTTATATGCAATTTAGAAATATGAATAATAACATAACTATCAATTCACGGTCTCCCGCGTAAACATTTACAAGTGGTGGGACGCCATAGACCTTTAATATGGGGTCCTCTTCCCTCTACCGTCATTTCCGCCAAAGTCACCTGCGGTGAAGGGTGGAAACCGGGAGCCCGGGAAAATTTTTTCCCGGCGAGAACCGGGAATCCCGGAACCCAGGACGACGCCATTTTCCCTGCAGAAGTTTACGATGCTCGTTACTGTACAAAATATCAAATTGAATATTATAAAATTGTAAAAATGCCAATATTTTTATTCGTCACTACATGTGATTAAATACAAGGTTCGAAATAAACAAGTCATTGTATACAATTTTTATAAACTGCAATGACTAATAATTTACAATCAATTCAATAATCTTTGTTGCTACTTATAATACAAGCACTAATAATTAAATAATAAAAATAAGATTAAATATCGCGTGATATTTCAAAAGAAACTTGTATAAGCGAAAGTGTTAAAAAATGAATACAAGCGGGCCAATGCTATAACACAAAACAGTTCAAATAACACTAGATTACTCAGCGAATATGGGATGTTTCAAAAAACATAAAAGTAACGTTTATCTTTACTGCATTATAAACTTGGAAGCTCCGAAAAATAGGGTAAAAAAAGAAAATAAAATAAAATTACAATATCAATCTCCCGAATTGGATGTTCATACGAATTAAAAATTAATAATTGGCAAGCGTATTACTCGTGTTCATTTGTGTGGGGGAAAAAGGGTGTATATGTAGAAGTTGGAAAAACGAGTGACACTTTCTTTTTTAAACACAAATTTATCTAATTTGTGTTTGTAATTGCGTATTTATTAATTTTCTGTTTACCAATAATAAAACGATAATGTGCAATCGTTAAAGTTTTATTTAAATTTTTTAACGCGAGACGACGAACAGCGAATTTCGATTGTCAACGTTGACACAGACATTTCATACATTATCTCTTTTATGTCGAAATTTTTAAGAAAGAAAGTAAATAATCTGAAAGTGAAAGTGATAAAGGAGCACCGTACTTAACTTTTTTTCTCAGTACTTGTTGTATTTTACACGAAAAGAGGTTAGAGTACAAGACGTTGACTCGACAATTTTCTTACGTTTACTAGGGATTTTCGCAATATAGCGTTACGAACAAGCAAGTTGAACAGAGGTTGAACAGCTGATGCTTCGTCGAGACCGGCGAAATGTCAAAGTCTAGGCAAATTGTAAGTTACTTGCTACTAAATGATTAGCGTTATTTCATCAATGTACATAGTCTGTTTGATTCAAGTCAAACATCATTTCATTAAAAAAATAATTTGTTCTTTTTAGAAATCAACGAAATTTTACAGTTTATGCGGTGTCATTAACGTGACTTATTAAAAGTTTCTAGACATTTGATCTTATTCCTTTGTTTTTTTTTATCATTTTTGTTTTAAATTTTCCATAATAATATTTTAAACAATAAAAATATATATATTAAAACCTTATTCACATAATTGTACATGCGTTTTAAGTTCCATAGTAATTAAAAAATATATTGTAGTACCATGAATTAAATTATATGAATCTTAACAAATGCATCAAATATTCTTTAATTTATGAGTGTTGTTGATATGTTTCTGTTTACAGACACTGCGTGTGCAATCTTCAGAGGGAACAAAACGCATAGATGTAAATCCTTCTGACACAATTTCTCAGTTGTTTGAAGAGGTTTATATTTTAATTATAAATAAATAGTATTTTATGAGAGAGATACAACAATGTTTAATTCAAAATATTTTTAGGTTTTCAGTGCTTTTGAATTAAACAGCTTTGGGTTTGGACTTTACAGACAACGAAATCACAAAGATGAAATCATATCTACTCGCAGTAGAACAGTTTCAGGGATAGGTCTTTCTCACGGGGATATGTTATATTTAGCTCCCCTTAATGGAACACAATTGTGGAGCACTCCGTCAACTAGTAACACTTCAAATGATCTTTCACAAGGTTTCAATTATATTTCTTTACTTTACTCTCTTACTGCATTGTAACGTTAATTTAATATCATATCCTCGGACATTTAGACTCAGGACCAATGGATACAACAGAAGTAGCAAGCCGCAGTGTCACTGTGTCTCGATCCGTACCAAATGTAAATGTAACCGAAGATGAAGTTGACGAACAATTACGAAAACTTGATGGTAAAATACAGAGAAAGCGCGATGAAAAGCTGTAAGTAAATATAAATATAGTAGAGGTGTGCGAGGATCCGTCCCGATCATCGGATACCCCAGATTTTCTGAAATATACACATGTTATGAAACGTATTTATGAACATACAAACTTATTTAACAGATGTCGACACGGTCCAAATGGATGCTGTGTTCATTGTTCTCCGTTAGAACCTTTCGATGAAGTTTATCTGAAAGAACAAAACATAAAACATTTATCATTTCATGCGTATCTGAAGAAATTCACTGCCGGTGGTGATAGGTAAGTTAAATGTGCACATCGTATTATGTACTCCGGATACGAATGGTTCCATCTCTTACAGAGGGAAGTTTATACAATTAAATGACATAAGCTGCCGTGTAAAGACTGGTTGTAAAGATCATCCACCTTGGCCTCGAGGTATCTGTAGTAAATGTCAACCAAGTTCCATTACGTTAAATCGTCAAACCTATCGGCACGTGGACAACGTCATGTTTGAGAATCCAAGTTTAGTTGAACGTTTTTTAAATTACTGGCGCAACACTGGCCATCAACGTATCGGATATTTGTATGGAAAATACGAGATGCATACAGACGTTCCATTAGGAATCAGAGCTGTCGTCGCAGCTATTTATGAGCCACCACAGGTATGTTGATAAAACAAGTAGAGATTAGCAATAACGTACAATAGAATATAGCTACATTTAGCTGTACCTACTTCAGGAAAGTACAAAAGACACTATACGACTTTTACCGGACGATAGAAAAGCGTTAGTCGATGAACTGGCTCAATTACTTAATCTAAGAAAAGTTGGATGGATTTTTACGGATCTTATAGCCGACGATATCAAGAAGGGAACGGTAAATTGATCGAGAATTTCTAATTCTTTTCGTTTAACAATTGAAATCTTGTTCTAATCACCAGCATGAATTTAATTTATTCAGGTGAAACACGTACGAAATATAGAAAGTCACTTTTTATCTGCTCAAGAGTGCATTATGGCTGGGTATTTTCAAAATGAACACCCAAATCCATGTCGTTTTTCTCCTAGTAATTATTTTGGCTCAAAGTTTGTTACCGTTTGCGTTACTGGTAAGTTACTTCTATCGTGTCGCATGGTAAAACGTAATATATCATTTTACTAAAGTACCGTGTGTGTGTGTGCCAATGATTACAGGCGATGATAAGAATCAAGTTCACATGGAAGGTTATCAAGTATCTAATCAATGTATGGCGTTAGTGCGGGATGGCTGTTTGGTTCCTACGAAAGATGCGCCAGAATTGGGCTATGTAATTGAATCATCAGATAAACAGTATGTTCCGGATGTTTTTTATAAGGTAAGTACGCTCTTTTTTTTATCTCAATATATTCAACTACTTTTCTATTACCAAATTAAGATGCGTCTAAGTGATCTTGATACTGATTGTAAATCGAACACGACGTATAATTATAACGATACGAAGGAAGGCGAACGGTGTGCATTAAAATACAGACAGACACACGCACAGAAAAGTGAAAGAGAAACAGTTTATAACCCACAAAAATCGATAGATTACATTTTAATTGGGCAACGAACTTCATTTCGTACATGTGTATAATGAAAAAATAAAACTGTTTATGCAAATGCACTACGGATATGATCGCTTCCGTAGGCCGTAAACAAGAAACGATCTCAATTTTCCGTACATAATGAATGATTACACCCTTAACTTAAAATTGGTGAACGAGGGAATAGAAAACAAAAAAAAAAAAAAAGGAAAAGAAAACAAAAAAAAAAGAGTCGGGAGAGAAAGAAACGATACGAGAAAAACTTATCGAAAATTATAGCCGCTCAACCGTTGTAACTCGAACGCGAGGGGCAAGGTAAACCGTCGGTTGTTAGAATCAATATTACAAGCTATGCGTTGTTACCTCATCACGTTCATAAAAATATATGTAGTTATATATATATATATATATAATACGCGCGCGCGTGGATATTTTATGTATACAGGTGGGCTTCTAGCTTCGCTCGCTTCGGTAAAACATAAATTTTATATACGTATTTGCGCACATTACATACACCCGACAGACGCACCCACACACCCACACAGACACACACATGAAAGTATAGACTGTTTTTTTCGATTGTTTTCAACGTACGACCGAAACGAGAGAAATTCATTCGAGCTCGACCACCCTTCGATCGTCATACGTACAATTTTTTTTTTTTTATTACGCAGCGTTACGTTCTAACGGCGATTAAATTTAGTTGCAATACCATTCCCCATTGCAACACACGCGATATTAGCTAATTAACAAGTGTTAAAACTTTCAAGTTCAACATCGAATGAGGCTTTCTTCGAAAAAGGCATCCGCGACGTCGAGGGCGTGCAATTTTCCTACGGTACGTGACGTGAGTGCGCTTTGTTTATACGCTCCGACTTACAGAACACTTTATTATTAATTATTCTTCATTTTTTTTTTTTCTTTTTTTTCTTCGACGCGTTTTCAATTTTCTTCCTTTTCTTTCCGCACATACGAGCACATAGCAATATGATACATAACGATGGGATTTACAAGGACTCAGACGAATAGCATTAACGATATTACATTATCGTAGTATTATCGATATTACAGTAATCGAGGAATGATTCGTTTTAATATGTATTCGTTCGTTTTTTGCCTTTTTTCTTTTTTTTTCTTTCCAATCAGACGACGAGGCTTAAAAATCTACTTAGCAGTAGTTAGGCCTTGTATACATTTTCATGTTGAGATCTAAATCTTAAATACAGTTCATTTACGACGGTATACTAGACCGGAAAGAGCGAAAAGGGAAGAAGTATCCGTCGAGTCGTTCGATAGGAACCGCAATTTTATTTTCCTTGACTCGTTATTCGTCGCGTCGCACATCTACCGATTCCCTTTTAGCTCCTTTTTGCGATATTCGTTTAAAACGGGGACCGTTTAACCGGACGAAATAGAATTGGCCCTTACGCATCGACGAAATTCTTTCGGTTTTTACGTTCTAAACGACCTGCGTATTATGGAATCACGATATTTTTTTGACTTTTCGCGAAGTCACGCATTTAGAGGTTTATAAAACAAACAACAAAAAAAATAAGTTCCCGCTTGTACGAGTTCTCTGTGAATCTTTTTTTTTTTTTTGTCTTCTTCTTTTTACAAATATAATGAACGTGTATATACGTGTATATACGTGTACTCCACGAGTTTGCCCCCCTCCCCCCACACTATCTTCCGTACGTTATTCCTCAATCTACACGCATTTTTTAATGCTTTTTTTTCTCACTATATCTATTAATCTAAAACATTAGCAGCGCTCACAGGGCGACGCCGTTTCTCTTAAATCCCGTGCGAATCCCTCTATCAACTATATATATATATATATATATGTGTGTGTATATATATATATACGTAGCAATACGCCAATAGCGAAAATAAACATCGAACCTTTTTTTTTTTCTTCTAAAACAAATATATCGTACAGCTAGAAGTCGTATCGATATCACGATCGATCTGAGGTACGTATTTATCGATCATCGTTAATTATTGTAGATACAGAATCTTACTGATTCTCAATCAGTAGGAAAATATGGATCTTTATTTCTTCATTCATCTCTTATGTGCCCAGTTTTCTTTTTTAAAAATAGATTCAACATCTTTAGAATTCTGGTTGGTTAATAGTTAATTAAATTCTGTCGACTCGTATGGAGAGCATCGCGATTCATGGAGCCCTACGGGGTCACGACGGTATCTCCTGTAGAACTCGGTAACAACAGCGATTAACCGTCGTACAACTGATTACAATTGAATGAAACATCAAGGACGCTTAGATACCCGAAACATAGGGTACTCGATATATTTGTCTACCCGCGCGCATCCCTTATTTAAAGACGCGTCCGGAGATACCGTGGTGACTGGGTTAAAATATTTATCGTTATCTAACAGCGGGAGAACGTTTAAGTATACACGGAGAGTAACGTTAATAACGTTTCGGTATACTCGAGCCGCAACAGCATTATCGTTACAACTTACCGCATTTCGTGATTAGAATATTTTTCGTAGGTTTCCCGGTTTGATCGCCGAACGTAGATATCTTCTCGACTAATTCTAAACCCTCGACGACGTGGCCAAATATCCCCGTGAAACCCCTCATCTCTTGCAGTATTATACGAAACTGCGAACCGACCATACCGAGATTATCGTGGCGCTTCTGGGTTCTTCGCATTCCGACAGCACCCCTGACCGCAGGAAACTTGGTGTCGTCTGGCATAAAATAACCGTCCTCGAATATGCTTCTCCCTCCGCGACCGTTGTTCAGTTCGAAATCACCAGTGATCACCGATTCACCCTCCCAGCACTGAAATATCGTGCAACCCTTGTAACCGACTCCAACTTCACCGGTAGCCAGCACGCTAAAATTCTTCGCCATTTTCGGCGCTGCGTCCGGCCTCACTTCTATCACGATGCGACCGTGCGGGGATCCGTTAACTTCGATATTAAAATAATACAATGGATAAGGGTTCGTCGGCCCTCGGAGGGACGCTGCTATTCCGCTGGACGGTGGTTGAGAGGACGAATGGACGGTTACCAAACCTCCGCCACCGGTACCAACCCCTTCCGGTATGAAGGTCGATTGCTGTTGCGGATGTAAGATCGCGTTCGGCGGTGCGGGCGGTACGGGTTTAACGGACGGCGAACCAGGCGGAATGAGAAGCTGCTGTGGGTTTCCCGATGATGGTGGACCCTGGTGCACGTGAACCGAACCCGGCGGAGCTGCCTGCGGCTGCATCATGCTCGAATGATACTCTATAGAACCGTTTTGCATGTGTTGCTTGCTGACTACATGCCTCGAGTATAGCTGCGACATGCAATAATTAGCGAGGAACAGTATCGGATTTTGCGAGGCCGCCAAATGATTCGGTAATCGACCGCCGTTGCTCGCTCCTTGGGAAACTATCGGTTCCCCCGTGTGAATTCCTGCCAATGCTTGTTTCAACAACGCGAAATCGAACACCACACCCGAGTTGCCTATCAAATCATCCAGTTGGCATTGTAACATCATCTCTTGATGCTTCGATTGCAATCTTTGCTTCTCGATCATCAACTGCGAATGCAAACTGTACACGTCCCCGGGATTGTCGATCATCTGTAGACTAGCTTTCGCTTTTCCAAGCGTTTCACGCGCGTCCGTTATCTCAGGAAAGTGACTCCAACCGTTCTGAAGATCAGTCTCGACGTGAGTCTTCAACGTAACACACGCCTCCAACACTTTTATTAAGAACTCTCGTTGTTGCATGGCCAGCCTTTGAATCTCCGTTGATAACTTTCCCATAGCGACTAACTCCAACTGAACCTATTCGAATGAACCATCAATGCCTTGCCATCATCTTACTTACTATATACGTTGAAAAATACTTACATCGGATATGAGTTGTTCTTTGGCATCGGTTTGCGATTTAATCTGGTGACCTGGGTGTTCCTGTGGCGTCGCGCATGCTCTACATAGCGCCGTGCAACACGTCGCACACCATAATGCCAAAGGCATTCCGTGCGTGTGACAATTTTCGCTCTGAAATTTTTTTTTACAAAAATACTCAAAATTCCTGTTCGTTTTAAAAAATTTAACTATCGCGGACTCTACGTATGTAACGTAATCCTATTATAACTATTAGAAGTTGAACTAAGGTGTAGGGCTTCATAGCTGTATGCTCTCTTCTTTGTCATTCGCGTACGTACTGGCGCAATGTAAATAAGCAGAATTTCTTCATATTTTTTTTTTTTCTCTCTCACCTTTCTCTCCTTATCGTTGCTCTTCCCAGACGTGTTGTTCATCGTAATTTTCAAGTGGGACAAATTGTTCGTTAAAGCAAGGAGAGAAGAATGCGTCGGTAGAGCGTCCGGTCCTTGATCGCCCAACTCGGTCCTCTTCCAACAATGCGCGCAAAACAACTCGCGTCCCTTTAACAAATTGTTCTCTATGCAACGTAGGCAAAAGTAATGTTTGCAACTAAGATATTTCGGGCATTGTTCCGACTCGTTATACTTCTGCTTGCAATAACTGCAAAGCGTCAGTTCCTCTAAATCCGTCAGTACGCTCGGATCCAGCATCTGAAATACGACAAAAGAGAGTTGTTTAACTGGATTCGTCGTTACCCTTACAATCAAGTACACGAAATGCTTACATAAGTATACTATTTACGTTTCTTAACTATTCCATTCCCATAGAAATTCAGTTTAAAAAACCCGGCAGAGGTCAAATTCTGTTGAAAGTTAAATAAAGAAAATGTAAAGATTTTGACGAAACTATTATTTGTATAACTATATAATAATATAAAGATCGAATTTAATATTTTTACTTTCTTGCATTTCTCTCGTATTTACGTTACAATGGTGGACATTCAAGTACACACCAATATGCAATTTACTCTGTGCACTTATTTCCAAAGGTTAGCTTCGTATCTGACACTTCGATATAAGTACGCTATACTTATTATGCAACAATTTTGTTAAACACTACTAAACATAAAAAATGACATTTCATATTGGGACGCGCATGCGTGCAGAGTCCCGCCAAAACCTAAGAACGTCGGAACAGTTGATATATCATGGATTTCACCGTTTCCTAGTGAGAATGGTATTTTAACGGGGAAACAAGTAAGAAAGGGTAAAGGTATCAAATCTCTTTGCAAAAGCATTTCAGACACCGATACATGCGACCGACAGAACCTTCGTTCGTATGATTATACGGATTCTTACAGCTTATCGTCAAGTTCTGTACGCGATATTATGCTGTCACTACTCGTGACAAGTAAGTCTGGTTCGAATAAAAAAAAAAAACTGTTTCACGAACTCTACGCGTATTGTATGTAGTTTCTTCTCGCTTGTACCATTTTAATGTTTGTACCCGCACGCATTTTTTTTTTTTTTTTTCTCTACCGTTCTCGTTCTCGTTTGTCAATTCTCTACCTTTCTTTTTTTTCTGTTATACCTATATGCACATGCACGCATACTCGTTTCTTTTATTTTTTTTTTCCTTTTTTTTCTTATGTCACAATCGTATACAATACGCGCGCGCGCGCGCGTTCGGAACATCTACATTTTTCCTTATCACGTATACACAAACATGCATGCGCATACATTCGTATACGTATGTATGTACGCAGTATATCACAGAGGACACATATGTATGCGTATGTACATAGTGTATTAGGTACATACACATGTATACACCGTACATATACACGAAGAAATTTCTTTCCTCTTTCTTTCGCTCGACTGTAGAACCGTAAATGTTTTCGTACCGTGTATACGATTCGTGATCGTCTCCTTGCCGCGCGATGGAGGCTGATCGTTGGCACTCGTCACTCCTAACGTGTGTATACCGTGACGATGATTACGGTTCGGTTACGTTTGCTCGAATCTATAATTTGACTTAAATTTTTACATCGGGACTGACGGTAGTGTTGTGCGGTTCCGCACGCAGTAATCGAGCACCCCCGACGTTCTCGTCGTCGCCTGTCGCTTTAGAGCTTTTATATGAAGCTTTTTTTTTTTTTTTCTTTTTTTTCTTTGTACTGTATTCACGTTACGTGTTTACGCTTATCGAACGTTGTGAGTTATTATGGATAACATAACGACGGCGCGCCGGTAACGCGGCGTTACTTCAGTCTTAGCTCGTGCGAACGTTTTGCCACATCATGATGTTTGGTTCACTAAACTAACCACTAGCATGGCGGCGACGACCGACCGACCGACCGACACACACCACAGCGCGCGCTGCTCGCTTTACGCTGTTGCTCTCCTCTCCTCGTCCCGTATCTTTCTCCCACTTGGATGTTCGAATCCTCCTGTCTCTCTCCTCTTCCTTCCCCCTCTATCCCGTGTTCCTGTTTCGTCTCCTTCCTTTTTCTTATGCACTTTCAGTCCGACTCGTGGCAAACGGTGCCGGTGTCGTCTGCGGCTTCTACCTTTGCGCGCGCATTTCTCGAATGGCTACGAGCTCGAGCATTATGGACTTGCCTTCATAATCCTTCCTTGTGAGCCTCGTTATACCTGCTTGAACCGACCAATGAAACGGTCCAGCCAGTCCTCCCACTTATGTACTCGTCAGGGCCGGCCTAATGCACAACGTTGAAGCGGGTTTTTTTAAATATTTTCCAATGAAATTTACTAAATTTTTTACTAAACGTAATAGAAATATATTGAAGGGCTAAAAAATTACTTGGTTTTGTTGCTAATAGGAAAAAGACTCGTATGGAAATGAAGTGTCAAGGCTAGCAAGACCTTTGCCAGTAGAATATTTATTGGTAGACGTACCTGCATCTACTCCACTTACTCCACAATTTACCTTTTATGTTAGCGATAATATTACTCCATTTCCAATTGAAAATAGGTACGTATTTTGGATGTAACGGTGTAGCGTATTATAACAGCTTATGATAAGTTCCATTTTGATCTTAGGCTCGTCGATGGACAAGTTCAGGAATTTAGTTCACTTTGTTCTTACATGCAACAATTTAATCAAGATGAATTTCTAGAAGCAGCTTCAGACTTCCATTTGTTACTGTTTATCGCAACAATGGATATGTTACCAATGAAGGTATCTTCAATGTTAAATTTTTATGTTGCAAAAATGTGTATTTTTATAGCAGATACAATATGTTTGCTTTCCTGTAGGACCATATGACACCGTTATTAGAAGCAGTTCGTAATAAAGATAAAGAAAAAGCAATAGAATGGGCAAGATCTGAACATTGGGCAACAGTTGAACAACTTATCTCTGCAACTACAGCGTCTACATTGCATTCGTCACAGTCATCCATTGATAGCAATTCAAGAATGTCATCTCCTGTACTGGTAGGGGGAAGTGGAATAGGAGTTGGTACAGAACCAATGGCAAATCCACCTCCCGATCAAACACTCTGGACATGTTCTCATTGCACTTTTCTCAATGCAGCAGATTTTGCAATGTGCGAAATATGTGGTTTGCCAAGGTATACATAACAAACTGTCAATATTATATTGCTTTTGTATGCATTTAAGGGTATTATCCTTAAATTGCTACTTTGCTTCCGCAGGATTTGACGCATACTGTGTCCTTGCGGATATAACAATTGTTTTCTACACATCTTTGGCCTTATTTATGAGTGAATAAAAGAGAAAAAAGTATTTTTGATTGAACTATTCTAATTTTCCTTTTCATCAAATCCTTTTTGCGTTCTTTGTAAATTATTGTGTTCTCATAAATGATAACATTGATATTAAGAACACTATGAACTAAATACCTAAGAAAAAAAAAATAGTTTTTAAGTTGTTGTAAGATTTATAATAATTAATTTTGATATAAACCATACATTATTATACTACAATTACAAAATACAGTCAATAAAAGTGTGTAACATACAGTAATATTTATTTATTAATTTTATCTTAATAATATGAAATCTTTACCACTAATTCTAGATACAATTGAATTAATTAAACTAGAAACCTTCAGTTCATCTTTATCAATTTTGTATGTCTGTTTTATTAATTCAAGATCTGTATATTCAGGTAGTTTTGACACTGGTATTTTTTCTCCTTTTATAGTATTCATAACTGTATTTAATGTTGTTTTTTCATCCGCTTTGTGTATTATTGCTATTAATATGTTTTTATCACTATCGCTAATGCCGAATTCGGTCAGGGCACGTGATATGTTTTTCGACATCGATAAATTGAACAAAATTTCATTATATACATTCTTCGTAGTAAGTTGATTCATCTTTGCATTAATTGCAGCTTTGTTTGAACTTATTATTAATTGAAATGGATCTGCTATGAGCGATGCTTTTATAATGCAACAAGGAAGTTCACCACTCATAACCTTTTTACATATTTCATTAGAATTTTGCACATTTTTAAACAAATACAATGTACAAAACATTTCGGTTTCAGCATCTAATGGTACTGTATAATCATCCATTTCTTGTTGCTTAATTTTTAATAATAAGTTATAGATAATTTTAAATGTATTCTGTTATTCGTTCAACGAGAGACCATACCTGTCACACAACGTGTTTTTGTTCATGCTGCGCATGTTAATTTTGATTGGCTCAACCATAATTTCTCTGCGCATGCGCAGTGTGGCACTTACCTGCGTATCTGGTGGTTTTATATTCAGTATCTTCTTCGACGTTGAAGGTGTCACTTGCTTTGTTTGTGTATAAATTCTCATCCACCGTGTATAGGACTACAAGGGACTACAAGGACTAGAGGGCCTACCTGAGCTGCGCGAAACAGGTATTTATGGTTTCTCGTTGAACGAATAATGGACATGCCTTTGTCCAAGAAATCATGATTTCTGCATGTACAGAGCATAACTGTTATGACAGTCGTGCCTCTTTTACCAGTTCTTCTTTTATCATACCTCGCACTCACAACTGAAAAGACACAATTTTGACTCCCATTTTTTTAGAAATCAGTAAAAATTAGTCCAAGACCGAAAAGTTAATAAAATAATTGTTTGAAAAATCAAATATTTTTTTAATTCGATCTTACCGCCACCTATACGAAAATGGCTGAAACTACTCGACAATTTACCGACTACCATTGGTAAGTTTCGAAAAATTGATCGGTAAGTTATCGAGTAGTTTCAACCGTTTTCGTACAGATGGCGCTACGATTGAAATTTAAAAAATACGTTTGTCAACCATTTTAATTTGAACGAGGTTAATTTGATCTTGCAAGTTATTAATGCGAAATTCGTAAGTAGAATATGAACATCAATTAAAATATAAAAGTGGTTATCAGTTTTGAATACGTTTACAATTTTGGTTAAGAACATTTAAAATTATCAATGCATTGATGAATGAAATAATCAAAAGGGATAATACTCTGTAATATTTCAAAGTGATTGTTCTACAAAAATTAATCAAATTATGGGTGACACAGATTTATATAAATCAGTGTTCAATAAAATTTTCGATTGTGGTATAAAATTTCTATTTTTGTAAGATGTATTCATCTATTTCGTAAATAATATAATTTATTTGCTTAGTAAATTCTGGATTGACTTGGACTGCTTTACAAATAAAATCAGCGTGTCCCCAAAAAAGGAAAAAGCTCGACGAAGAAAGTAGCGAAAGCGAAAAGAGTGGAGGAGACGGTACAGACGATCCATCGGCAACTCCAAGAATAGCTCCGAAAACAGATTCAGAAACAGATTCGAAAACAGATTCAGAAACAGATCCAAAAACATCTCCATATACATCTCCTGGTCAAATTTATCCGCCTGTTAAGCCTCGTTGTTTTATCAAAATGCAGGTACTGATTTATTTATTAAATATTCCATCCCTCAAAAGATGGATGCTCTTTGACTGACGCAACGCTCGGATATAGGATCCCTTTCATTCATAACAATGTTAATCTTAAGTAATTTTTGATTGCAAAATTAGTAAAGTATGCATAATAAACAGGATCCTTGTGCGCCGTGCTGTTGCGAAACAAAACCGAAGCCTCTACCTTGTCCACCTGGTCCTCAAGAGCCACGTGAACCAATATGTGGTTGCGAACTTTGTCAGAAAAATCCGAACCACGAGAAATGTTGCGATAAAAATAAAACTTTGCGTGGTATAACTATTGATCGTGGATATTTTGAAAAGGCATAAAAATTGGTTCGAATGAAGAATATGGTAAGTATAACGTATAAAAAATTACAAAACTATGACCTAAAGTTTATCAGTAACTAATAATACGTATCTTTTATGAAATTGCACTTTAAGATTTGAGAGCAGCCTTGGTTCTTTCTGGTGTAAAAATAAAACTAGATATGCCCTAGGAATCTTAGAACCAATCTTATCGATACTGTATCTTCGTTTACGTGGGTGCGTAGAGCGCAGTTTTGTAACCAGCCGCGCCCAATAGACAGACGATTTCAAGTGTGAAGGCTGAGCTGCTTCACTTCATCAGGTAAAGTGTTTCTATTTCTTGATATATTGTTTGTTGTTTATTAATATCGATGATTTGTAAATTGTATCAATTTTGCATTAATGTTAACTCATTTTTGTATCATAAGTTCCATTTGAGAATTTAAGTACAGAGTCTGTGGTACCCATTCTTGAATCTGTAATAGACTTCCTTAACACTAGATTGCCAGATTCATTTACGATTTTATTGCTACATGTATAGAAAAATTTAAATAATTTTTTTTAAAACATATGTTGGTTTTTAATAGAATTATGAAATGTGTACAAATATTAATCCCATCCCTTCCCCTCCCCACTCCTTAGTTCCAAAAATCCATATATGCTATACATATTTTGACGGATGTGAGTCCGGCAATCTAGTGTTAAAAATAATATAGATTTTAATTACAATTCAATGGACTAAATACTAAGCTGGAGTTGAATAAAAATTTCATTCTTAAGGGGTTATGTAAATAAAAGTTTACATTCGAGTTATTCGACATGACAAATTCTCAAATGTAATTTTCAACATGTTTCATTTTATTTCCACATTATATAGTGATATAACGAACAAAATGCATCTATTCAATTAAGGAAACTATTATATAGTAACGGAACTGTTTTATAAAATATCATTGATTTAAAAAAATTAACAATACATATTTCGATTCTGAATAGTAAGTTTAAAAAAACGATATTGTCTTTATTTCAATAAATTTTACAAGCCGCTGGCCCCTGAAAGAATTGTTTAACGTTCGTGCGTGGATATTTCGACTTGTACCCAACTTCACGTTTTTAAATTGATCGATCTGTCGAATGTATCGATTTATCGAATTGCCAGTAACATATATCTATTGTAATCATATCATTGTAGTTTGTTAGGTGTGTAAGTGGCATACAACGAATCTTCAGCTGTATTACAAGAAGTAGATGTTCTAGATTATCTTATCCAAGAGATAACACTGATCAACTGCGCGGGAGTATCAGGATTTGTTTCCAACATTTAAAATTCAGTAAGCATATTTTTTTATTACGAATTATATGACTTTTTAATTCGTTCACAACTAAAATTCCGTTGTGACACATACTGTACGAGCCACGTATAAATACGTATGATATGTCCCGATTAACAGGACAGAGATATAATACTTATTACTATTGTTTACGATTAAAAATGTACAAAAACCTAAGAATATGTACCCTGTAATAATATCTTGAAATTTGGTAAGAAAATAACACATGTATCTAAATGTGCATATCGTATTTGTTTCTTACAGGATTGACGATATATTTCTAAGAAATAACAAATAAAACAAACATGAAAAAATAGTATATTACACAAGATATAATACATTATCTTTATTTATGTTCTGTGTAATTAAAACGATCGAAAAAACATTGCTCTTCAAAGAAAAGAGAAACGGAAAGTTATTGCTGGTAATACCGCTGCTCGAACCATCCGTCTGTTTATATTTACATTTTTTTTTTTATTAATCAAGAACCAATCAGATTCAAAATTTAGATATTTATTTGTTGCGATCGAATACGCGGTTACTGATTGGTTATTCACTCGCTACCGATCCTTGGTAGGCCCATTCTTTCAACTGCTAGGATTTCCCTGAACTTCTTTATCAAGGTTTTATATTCAGTCTGTCGCCTGTTCTTCCAGTCGACGTTTGACTGCCGAAGAAGAATACGTGGTCCAATAAAGTAATTGCAGTATGAGTATATGTAAGTAAATGTTCGCGTGAAAAATTATTAATACGACAGATGATCCTGGGACCAATCTTTGCTCGTAGAAAATTTATACGTAATTTGTTCGTAATATTTTGAAAAATGTAACTTATAAATACAGCTTAAATATAGAATTTCGATGAAGTGATCGAATGACCTAAATATGTAAATTAGAAATCCTTCAAAACGGTATTCTGCTGTTTGCTAACCATAATTTCTATTGACATTGAAATTTGAATAACTTATATTTTTATTAAGATTTAATGGATTGGTGTTCGTTCATCTCTTTATACATTATTTCTTGATTATCTTTTATCTTCAATGATAATATTTGTTTTTCGATAATATTTTAGGAAATAACAATTTTTCTATAAGCCTGTAATTTATTTTAAATTTGATGAAGATCTGTTATTTAAAATGATAGATTTTTCAATGAAACATTCTTATACTATTTCTTCTGACAAAAATTGGTAGCTGCAATAATAAGCGTGGCGCATATTTATCGCGTCAAAGTAAACGTGATCATAGTTCAAGGATGTGTAAACGAGAAATTTTTCGTTGTAAGTTATGTGGTATTGTATGTAGGAAATAAACGGCACGTCTTGGTATTTCCATTCGATCACGTCATAAGGCGCAAAAAAAATAACAGGACAAATTATGTATATTCCATCCGTTTCAAGCTACATATATTTTCGTAGTAGACACTGCAATGTATTCAGTCTGCATATTCGAGTATTCAAATATTAGTTGTACTTATAATATGTTGATAAAGGATTACTGATGCTTGATTCTAATTTAATGATACAAATACGAAAATGAAATATGAAGTTTGAAATAGAGATAATTCTTTATCAATGGGTAATCTTCTCATGTATCATTTTTTATTGTATAATTTGAAATATTTTATAATAAAACTGTATGTTTATTCATTATAAAATTCATACAATATCTTTTGTGAATGCTATAATTATAATGGAAAATTATATATGAAAATTTATTAAAATCATATAATTGTCTAATAAGTTTCTATAAATGGGTTGAGTATATACTGGTGAATTTATCTGCTGACAAAATATCTCCGATTTCACGGCTTGTTAATTAAATTGTATACATATACACATACATAAGTAACAACAAGGCTCTGTAAAAACGTCAACGGGTTTTCCCCGGAGAGTTTAGAGGAAATGTTGAACCTGTATATATATACTCATATATTTATATATATATAGATGAGCCTGTTACATGCTTTTTTCCCTTGTTTAATCGTTTCAAGATTACAGTTTCTTTTTTCCATAATTGAAATTTTGATATGTAATATTATATTTACTTACAAACGAAAACATTAACCCTCGAAAGACGGATGGTCGATCTAGGGTGATTTAGGATTACTTTGATCCATAACAATGTCTTTATTATTGGATACAAAATTGAAAATATATTTAAGTATAAGGCACTGGGTCAGATTGAATTTAATTATATAAAACATTATGTACTAATGTGTAAAGTAACATGTATGTATTTGACTGTGATAACAATTTATGGAAGTCATTTTCTGTAATTGTAAAGTGATCTACAATGTAAAAATTACTTCAAAAGATAAGAATTTACCTACACATACATTTCACTTTACTGCAGGGTTAAAAGGTATATTTGTTTCTTGTTTTATCTGTTTATGTTTATCAAATGTCAATATTTTTATTTCTACCTTTCATTCAAGATATTATAATTATGTCACCTAATTTTATAGACATATTATATAACATAGATAACACAGTTATGCTTAAAAATTATATTTGATTGTTACATCATTCCTTACTACATTGAATTATTAATAATGAATGTTTACAGTAAAGAAAAGTTTTTTGAGCGTGTGCCTTGTTCTACTAACAATGGCAAAAGCAGAAAACAACACCCAAGCGTTTCGCGCTGTTTCGGAAGGAATAAATCAATTTTCATCCTCCTTATTTCAGGTGAAAAAATGCAATAATAGCTTTAAGATATTTTAATAGAAATAGATTATTTATAGAAATATAAACCTTTTTTTTTTAGTGCGTGCTAGAGGAAAATCATGGTAATATTATAATGTCTCCTCTTAGTGCAGCTGTTGTTCTTGCTATGGCTGCATTTGGAGCTCGTGGTGAAACAGAAAAACAATTAAAAAAAGCACTTCATATTCCATCACCAGATACTCTAGGTACATCTGGTTATCAATCACTTATTGATGATCTTAATGTAGGTATCAATATTTGTTCCTATTTCAAATTTTAGTTTTATTGCGTGTTATTATTCATATATTTCATTACAGAATGTTAAAGTGGCTAAACTTCTTCTTGCTAATAAAGTTTTTGCTGCTGAGAAATTCTCTGTTAAACCAGCTTACATTGAGTTAACAGAGAAGTATTTTCACTCTGTTACTCAACTAGTAAACTTTGCTAAATCTGAAGAAGCTGCCAATACTATTAACACATGGGTTCAACAAAATACAAATGACCGTATTAAAGAAATTGTTAACCCTGGTTAGTAATGTCGTTAATATCAATGACAAAAACTATCAAAATAACTTGGTTTGTTAATAATATTTTATTTTAAATAGGTGATTTGAATTCAATGACAGCAATGGTACTTGTAAATGCAGTATATTTTAAGGGTCAGTGGCAAGATAAATTTGATCCTCAGAATACTGAAGAAAGACCATTCCATGTCAATGAAAATACGGTAAAAAATGTCTCCACAATGTTCAGATCAGGTTCCTATCTATATGGTGAACTTTCAAATTTGAATGCTAAATTCGTCCTATTGCCATACAAGGTAATTTAATAAAAGATTAATATATTATTATTGTTGGTATTCTCGTTGTATCTATAATAATAAGCAAATCAATCATTCAGGACAATGAACTGAGTATGATCATAATTCTTCCAAATGAAATCAATGGTTTGGCAGAGGTTGAAAAAAAATTACAAAATACAAATATTATGGATATCCTATATCAGGGACATCAACGCGAAGTAGAATTGTATCTACCAAAGTTTAAAATTGAAAGTAAAATAGAGCTGAACGCACCGTTAAATAAGGTAAGTTAACTCAATTTTTGTAATGTAAGTACAAAACTCTAAAATATCTTTTTTTTACATTTTTGATTTTTGGTTTTCGCAGCTGGGCCTAACCGATATGTTTTCTTCAAAAGCCAACTTTTCTGGTATCGCCGATGACGACCTGGTTGTTAGTAAGGTTGTACAAAAGGCTTTTATCGAAGTGAACGAAGAAGGAAGCGAAGCTGCTGCCGCTACTGGTAAGTCAACTTCTTCTCTTTTTGAGTACTTATGTAATTTCTACATATGTAGAAATTACATAAGTACTATTTAAGCAAAGTATTATTTCAAACATGAAAATGTTGTGTAATTTAAAAAAAAGTTTCGAAGTTCAAATTTATGTATATCTAGATTAAATCTGCACAGCTAGCACTTTTCAAGTGGTGGACAATTTACTGTTACCTGTGGGCTGAGCCTCAGGCAATTATCATCAGCCATGACATCATAGGTCATTAAAAAGAAATTGCCATAGCTATGTTTCTTATCTTTACAACGCTAAACTTTTTTATTCTTTGTACTATTCTTACACTTTTCTTCATTTTCAAAATAATATGTTTGAAATGATATTTTGCATAGTTTAATGGCTTGCTTAATTTACAATATTTCTGTGCTTTTAAATAATATTCCACAACTTTTTACAATTTACATCTCTGTAGATCTGTTACACATATACCCTTACATTCCATACAAATTTGTCATGTCAATGCATGAGTTGCAATACATTTTTTTACATTGTCGATAAATTCGTATCGTATCTGTTGCTTTTTTATTGCTTTATTGTACAGTGTTTCAAGTTGTTTGATGTGTTAAAAATAATCGTCTTTGTACATACATAGGCAAGTATATTAAATTGTTTAAATCACTTCTCTAACACACTTGTTTGAGAACAAAGTTATTTAATTATTCAGTAAAGGATTTAAGTGGAAAGGATTAGGTGTGATCTAATCAAATATGTTAACGACCACGTATTAAACATCAGTTATTACAGTCCTTGACAAAACCGAGGAAGAGAGGTGAAGAAAAACGAGATTTTTTAAATTGTTAATTTATCACTTTTTTAACAAGGACAGAGGGATCCATGTGCAGCATCTTCTATAGTTCTATATCCTAGCCACTTACACGCTAGCATATGTCTTATGCACACTACCTCTTCTTATCCTGGTTGTGTGATAACATAATTCAGTAGTTTTAATTAAAATGCACATAGTAACGACCTATCCAATGTTACTCCCATGCAATTTGTGCTTACGGTTCAAGTGAATAATTCACTGTTAATTGCTTGTGGCAGGTCTCAGTGTAAGGCCTCTTTCGAGCTTTTGGTCACCTCCGAAGCCCATTGAGTTCTGCGTCAATCGACCCTTCCTGTTGATTATTAAATACCACAATGTTATTATATTTATAGCAAGAGCTGTGTCGTAGTGTTCGTATTTTTATTTTAAACGATATAATTATTAATCATTTTACACGAACAACTTTTTGGACACTTCGATTTCTACGTCTCTTTACATTCCGCGATACCAAATCAATTTAGGGCCAATGATAATATCTCGTATTGTGCACTATCTTGCCATTCGTCTGCCAGTTTTAAAAATTGATTTTAATAAATGATTTTTTATATGGAAAACAAAACTTTGTCGTTACTCATATGCATTTCACTAAGGTGTACAAAGTTACCAAGTAACTTTATCGAAGGAGGTACTTGTAACAAGTTACAAGTACAACGATGTAACATTGAGCTATTGGCGGGTTATCTATTTTCATCCTTGATAATGTCAACAAAAAGATATCTCTGTATTACGTGTTTATACAGAGCCCAAACGTGAATGATATCAGTAAACATTCAACAAATGCTAACAACGACGTGTTCACTGAAATCATTCATGAATGAATTTTATATAAATGCCAAATATGTTTTCTGTGGTTTTCTTTTAAACAATATTGGATTTTTTCATGTACAAATATCAAACTTTATTTTATAATTTATTTTTCTTCTGCTATAACTCATATTTATTATGTAACAATAATTTCCTAACATCTAATGGATTTGAAGTTTAATCACTCTGAGTGAAACATGTTTCACAGAAAAATTATGTAAGAATAACTTGAAAATACTTGCTGAGACAACTGAAAAGCGTTGTCTTTCATTAAGTAATGTTCAATTTAGAAAAAAGAAAATCACGATCGCTCGTGTATAATGTGTAATTCTTTTTAGGAATGATGTTAGATTCGATTGCTCCAGGTCTTGCCCCGATTCCACCAGAGTTTAAAATTGACAAACCCTTTTACTTCGCAATTCTTCAAAATAACGTACCTTTGTTCGTTGGTGTGATATCACAGCTTGGCTAACAATTAACTCGTTTCTGAATGAATTTATTGTAATTTGACGCTTTTAAGTGATTATTTTAATCAATAATATAATAATAAAAAAGAAACAACTTTAAGGGTATGAAAGTTCATATAAAATCCTGATTCCCATCGTCAACAGGTATTTATCATCTTTTTTTCGTGTTTATACATGTAGTAAGGTAAACATTTTAATCATAACGCACTAATGGTAGAATGCAAAAGAATATTTTTCCTAAGCATTATCCAAGTTTCATTAGTACCGGTCATTATTACAATTTGTTCCAGGAGTACATATCGAAGCACGATGTATGACATACGGCAGGGAAACGATGATGATTGACCGTCCATTTTTCTATAATATCGTCAAATTAATTGATAATCGAGAAACCGAAGATAGAGAAGTTATTTCTATATTTTCTGGACATATTCACGATCCCAGTGTTAAATAATTATCAGTTTGCCTTAGTTGTTTTATGCGCGTTCGTTTCCTTATAAACACATTAACCCAGATATGCATAAAATTTCATTGTCAACTAATATAATTTTCCCTATAAATTTCTGTACAATCATTCCTCCGGAAGGATGATGGCATATCTGGGTAAGTACCTTGATAGACAATAAAATTGAGTCTAGTCCCCACTAACCAAAGGTTTTAAGTAGTAGTAAAAAAATATATATATAAAATTTTATAATAATAATGAAGTGTTTTGCTTAAGAAATTGTTGCATTGAATACATCAGGCATGTAGAGCATAAAAATAAATAGTTGTGCATAAGATATTGGGATGTATATTTCTAACTAATCTTCTGTGCGATATATTTCAATTATTTCATCAGATAATTAGCTGGAAGAAAAGCATTCTTCGTGGATTGATCTAAGTAATGTTCCAACTAATATACGTGTGTTATGTGTTGTCGTTGTTTCAGGAGCGGTTGTGGTGCCACCTTCTATTCAGATAGTACCGAAAATCTCGGTAAATCGTCCATTTTTTTATGCTGTCCTTAAAACAGGAGACATCAATTTGCAAATGTTTACAGGACGCGTTACTGTGCCATGACAATTTAAACTTATCGTTGGCTTAAACAACTCCTTTTAATAATTAATGTTACTCCTCTTTAATGTATCCACCTGTGAAGCTGTGCCTAGGTATCGTCTTATGATTAATATACGTACAGTCTCGACTATGTGTATGTACGTCTTTTTTTTGTAATTGTGTTAAATAACATGTGATTACATTGAATTGTTTTTCTTTTTTGTTATGCATGTTGTACATATGATGCAATGATATTTCCTTGAAACGAAAATCATTAAGAGGATTCTATCTTAGGATCTGCAAAGATTGATGTTCAATGCTCGTTCGTATAATAGTAATAGTTGTTTGATTGGCGATGATCACCGGTTATTAATGTTCGATGATTTAATAATCTCTTTCTCTCTTAATAAAACTTGTCAGACAGGTTGCGAACTAAACAATATTTAGTGTCGATTGTTCATTTGAAAATCGTGCGAATGACCAGAACTTTCAACATTTAATAAAATAAACTGATCCATTTTTTTTTTTTAACATATTTGTACTTCTCTAATTTTCCACTTTTTTAATCTCAGTTGGCAAATCTATAGTTATAGAGAGGCAACATTTATCAATATATTATGGAAGTTTCTTCTCCATTATTCATTTTTCTATAATGTTATCAACTTGCAATAGAGAGTAATATTCTTCAAATTGAGAGAAGTAGATATATAAAGTTATAGGGATCCTCTTAGACTACTCTTCAAGCTATTTTCTTTCTTTTCTTTTTTCACCTCGCATTAAAAAATGCAACACCTGAGATGTTAAATTCCATGCGATTCACGGTTACTTTGTTTCAGGTGCCATTATGATGAAACTGTCTTTGGAATTTCCAGTGGATTTTACTGTTAACCGTCCATTTTATTACAATATCATAAAAATCACAAAAGACGATGGAAACAAAGTATCCTCCGTCATAACATTGTTCAGTGGCCATACTGCCGAACCTAAGCATTAAGAATTGTATTATTAGTTTTATAAGTAACGATATTGCCATCTGTTTTTATTAACATTGTAAATTTTTACGTGTATCGTGTACATGTTAGTTTAAAATGTCATGTTTTATTTTATTATATATATTTTCTTCGAATTTATATTTAATGACTTATGCAAGGTGATTTGCAGAAAGGTGGTGGAAAAATTTACATAAAAATGAAAGAGAAAACTAATGTTAACATAGGTTCTCGTTAAAACGGAGAAGAAAATAAATTGTTTATTTCTTCATTAAAATAATTCATCGAACATTAAATCGCCTTAACAAATTAATGTAAGAAAGAAATGTTATTTAATTGAAGGGATAAAATTATATTTCTTTTTCAGCAGTAATGTTTGTTCTAACGAGCCTGTCCTTCAAGCCTCCACCTCTGATAATGCGCATCGATCGACCATGGTTATACCTTTTGTGCAGAACTCCCAAAACCAACCCTGGAGAAATTCAAGATGTTATAACTTTATTTTCTGGACACGTTACTAAACCATAATTTACGCGTAATTATACTGGATAATAATATATTAAATATGTCGGTTTACCGTTGAATGATGGACTTATGTAAGGTGATTTGTAAAAAGGTAGTGGAAAGATTTAGTAACATGTACTATGAACAAAAATGAAAGAGAAAACTAATGTTAACATAGGTTCTCGTTAAAACGGAGAAGAAAATAAATGGTTTATTTTAAGTTACATTCTAATACCGATGTTTCGTTTCTCTGGGTCTGTATTAAAATAATTCACCGAACATTCAATCGCCTTAAGAACTTAATGTAAGAAAGAAATGTAATTTAATTTTCGGGATAAAATTCCATGTTTTTTTTCAGAGTTAGAACTTGTGGAAGCAAGCAAAATATTATTCGCGCCACCACCTGTGATAATGCGCATCGATCGACCATGGCTATACCTTTTGTGCATAAATTCTGAAGAAATTGAAGCTGTTATAACTCTATTTTCTGGACACGTTACTAAACCATAATTTACGTGTAACTATACTGGATAATAATATAGTATATTAACATATCCTTTCAATAATTGGGTGTATGGATGTACAAAATATTGCATTGTCTTTATGTCTTGTCCTAGTGTTTGTCTATTACTTACACATTGTACTTGTGAATTAATTGTCATAACAACAAAAATTGAAAGGAACGTTCATAACTGTCGTTTAAAAGATAAACTAATCCATATAATGCAACAATTTTTTTTTACAGCTGTGCAAATAGTACCATTTGCTATGGTATTTCCAATGGAGTTTACAGTAGATCGACCATTCTTCTACAACATTGTTAAACTATCTCAGGGTGATTCTAATGCTGCAACTGCAACAACACTATTCACAGGACATGTTAATGAACCGAAAGTTTAAGTAAATAAAATATTGCTTTTTAATATTATATAAATGTAAACGCATCTTAATTGGGATTATTGAAGGTATAGATTTATATAAAAAATCAATTTCAATAATTCATCATGCATAAGAGTACAAATAAAAATTTATTTATCATTACAGCATCATCAACATTTTTCATAAAATCTGACGCTCCTGGAAACCGACATACCCTTGAAATCCAACAAAATTGGTTTAATGCATTTTTTTCTATTTTCAAAAGTAAGCAAATTCAGTTCTATCTTAAAATTCTTATAAAAATTTATAAGCTATAACAATAATTAACAAAAAATAATTTTTATTAAAAGCGTAAGTTTTAGTAGTATAATACACGTATAAAGTAAAAAGTTTCTATGAAAATACTTAATATTTGTAACATTCATTGCATAGTTTAACGAATAATTATAATCAAACGTATCCATTGCCTTTCGGTAAGGCAAAAATTAATATTTTGCAATCAACAAATGTAGTTAAAATAGTAAAATTTCTATAGAAACTATCTAATAGTATTAAAATACGAGTCAGGATAATGTGAAAATACAGTTAAAGAAAGTTATCCAACAATTTCATTATAATCAAACAAAATTGATTGCACATATAGTATCAAAATTTTCTTATCATACTTGGATGATTAACTAATCACACAATTATCTGGTTTTGGAAATTTAATGGAATGCGCGTTTTCCGTAGATACCGTACCAGTTGAGGTGAGGGAACCTCGATGGGAAACAACTGGAGGCATACTGGTAGTAGTATCCAAAAACTCTTCATCATTGTCAGAGTCAGTATCTTTAGACTGTCTTTTTTGTTTTACCTCGTGGGTGTATTTCTCAATCATTTGCTGATTCTGAAGCGAAAGCATATGATCATTACCCACTACGTAAGGTAAACTATCATTCATTTGCTGCTGTTTGTAAACCGTTTCAAAGTACATCCTTTGTAATTCAGCCAAATCATCCATGAACCGTACACTTTGTTTACGATACGGTACAGTGTTACTATTGAACCCAATCGGTTTATTCGTTTCAGTATTTGAATCCCTGTTCTTTAAACCTCCAGTATCCAACATCGTGGTTGTAAAACCTACAGGAAAATTAGGCTTCTGATTTGTTACATTGGACGAAGAACTGTACGCCGCTCTGGGATCATTTGCCTTGTTTATCCAATCTTGAATATGATTTTCATCAGTTTTCATTTGACTTTCTCTCGATGGAATTCTGTTTTCTGGCAAAGTGAATGTCCTGTTGCAAGCAACAGGACGCGTATCCTGATGTTCCTGTGCATTTATCTGATTTTCATATCTACCGTTTCGTTGTTCACTTACCACAACAGTATCTTTCCACCTTCCTGTATTCATTACAAGCTGAGCCAACTGCTGGATCGTCTGTTTCGGTGGTGCAGATGTTCCATTATTATTATTAGAAACAGTCCCAGGTTTAGCCGGTGTAGATGTATTACAAGGTTCGCTAGTTACATAATTAGGTCGAATACTTAATTGCCGCAAACGTTCATAGCTTTCCCCTTGTCCTGCTAATAAATCATCATCGGTATTTTTCATATTTCCATCATTTCTATCATAAGAATTCGCAAATTCTTGCTCTGAAACGCGACATTCGTTCTCCAAGAAAGCTGCGGTCAGTATCATCGCTGTAGTCGGCTCTCTTTGTGTAAATAATTTCCTACGGGCACTTAACGTTTGACTCATTGCTGCTTCGCGACGAGCATTTTCTATCTTCTCTTCTAATTCCTTCTCTGCTTCTAAGAATTTTTTCGTCTCGTACAATAGAGTCTCTGTATCCATACCCTTGTCCAGTTCTCTAGCTATGCGTCTTTCTGCAGAGGACTGAGTACGAGTATCCATATTCGAGACAGGCTGAAAGCCTAAGCGTTGCTGTGCTTTCACGAAAGGGGACTGTGATACCGGTCCTAATTTTGACCATATAGTGCCAGGCTTCTTTACTGGACTGGTTATGGGCGAAACTACACCAGGCCTAGTGGCTATGGGGTTTTGATTGATTAATTCAATATTAGAATTAGGCATCGTACAAGGCACCCGACATGGTTTTGGGGGCACCAAATCCAACTTTGGAGGAGCAACCCCTGGTTTTGGAGGAGGTACCAAAGATGTTATCATAGGCTCTGGTGGTGCTGGAGGCACCGGAGGTAGTCCAATATCTACCTCTGAAGCTTGTTTCATTTGTGCAGAATTATGAATTACCTTTAATAGATCATCTAAACGGTTCTCAAGCCTGTTCTGACGATCTCTGTCTATATCTAAGAATTTTGTTACCATATCATTTTGGGCAGTAAGGATCTGAAACAACGTCACGTCAATCAAAGATCTGTTTAATTAAATTAACAAGAAATGAAATAATTTGTATCTTACCTTATTAACAACTTCGTTTTGAGAATTAATAGCACTTAACACAAGTTGCTCTAACTTTTGTACTTTCTTTTTCCTTAATGGAACGTACGGAATATCATCCGTGTTAACAGCAGTATCCTTAGATTTATTATCAATTTCTGATGGAGTCGGTGAATTTATTAAAAGTTCTAATAAGCTGTCGTCGTTACATGTCGCGTTGTTGGTTATTACAGAAACATCAGGAGTTTGTACCGTTAAAGGATTTGGCACTTGTACGTATTTGTTATAGGTTTCGTTTAAGTTATCTGTTTCCTCGGTACTTTTTGACTGACAGAAAGCATCGTTTAAATTCTGAGATACATCTGGTGAATAATCAGGGGATAACGAGCCGGTTTGTTTTGCATTCACTACAACAGGCATGTGAGTTAATAAATTGCCATACTGTTGTTGATACGTGCTTGTTAAATTGTGTCCAAACGTGACTTTTTTAGGCTCCTGAGGCATCGCACGATTATTTACTTGTTGTAATTGATTTTGTTGTAGAATTATATGTTCTAAATTAGGATTTTGTACCATTGCTGGTCTAATTTGTACGGGAACATCCATAGACTGGCTTATTAAGCCGTGATTAAAATTTTGCGGATGATTTAGATTGTTAACCAACATATTCGGTTGATTATGCATACAGGTTCGTTGTAAATTGGGATTCTGTTGCATATTTTCTTGAATTATTTGATTCTGCTGCATGTTCTCTTGAATTATTTGATTCTGCACATTTTGTACTGTATTCTGGTAGGGTATTTCTCCGTATCCGTAATTAGATAAAAAGTTTTGTTTATAAGTTGCTTGTACCGGTTCTTCAGACAAATAATTACGCTGGATTGGTTTACCAATTGCCTGAGTCAATTGTTCACCAGTGTTAATAGCTACATCTCTTGTAGGAGAGAAAACCCTATATGGTCGAGCTATTACAGTTTCGTTCGATTCAGGAGAATCTGGATATTCATTTTCACCTGTAAAATATGTATTTAAAATATATTTCCTTATCAATGATAGTACTAATTAACGAATTAATTGTTACGTGTTAATGTCCAAGTGGGTGATAGTGCTTCAGTACGATGGAATGATTGTATAGGCTCTTGATATTTATATCTTGTTTGCAAATTCTTGTTTGTTTTTGCATCTTTAGATGGAGACTTTACGTTCATTGTTGCGTCTAGTAAAAGATAGAAAAGATCAATTACTTTTCTTGAATAATTTTAAAATGCAAAGGTAAAATAAATAGTAGTCCTTATCCTTAAAACAGCTTACCTACAGTGTCTATACCATTCATGTTATTTCCTTCCATACGTTTATTCTTCAGAACTCTATCTATCGATTCATAATATTGTTCTACCCCAGCTCGAGTACCAGCTCTCTTAGCTTCACGGTAACAGACCAGAACTTGTTTCATACGGGATCGACATTGTTTACCAGAAACGTTATATCCTTTTTTTTTCATATACCGTGCAATACTTTCCCAAATGAGCTGCGGTTTTGATGCATATTCAAGTTGTTTTTGCACTTGTCTATCTGACCATACTGATACTAACAATGCAGTACTTTCGGGGGTCCATTTGTATTTAACATGATCTCCAGAATCGCTCATCTTTTGATAAGTTTTCACATTTCATCGAACAATTCTAAGTTAATAGAGGAATTACGATACAAGGCGGATCTGAAATAATGCAGAAAGTTGTATTACTCAACGGATTGTAATTATATATAAATTTGTGTTCATTGTATAATAAATGACGTCAATTTTCGATGGCATACAACCTATTTACGTACCAGGATTAACCGTACTAACGAACAATTCAAATTTTAAAGCACTGTGCAACAAGTAGTGGGGAGAAATGCATTCCATAAGATGTTGAATGGTGCTCAACTTATGTACATACACATGAAACAACTATAATGCAATTCCAAAACTGTATAGTGCAAACATTTTGTTCCGCAATTGCATAATAATACATGCAGAACGAATAAAATGTATCATAGGGTAACAAATAATACATTTACATAAAATTCAATAAGAATGGTAAAAAAAAACACAAAGTCATAAAATCATGACTTTCTTTTATATTAATTTGAATTTTTGAAAATCTTCTTTGATTGGATGTTGAATTTCTGTTGTGTAATAATATCTCAATGCGATTGGTTGAAATGAAGAATAGTATGAAGTTAATCGTGTATCTACTTCGTTTTGAGTATAATGAATGTAAAGACGTAAAAAGAAAATGGTGCTGTTCAGTGGCGGGAAAAGTTTATGCGTAAGTATATTAATTTTTAAGCCGGTATTATTCATGAAACAGAGAAAGTTATAGTTAAAAAATCAATTGTTTTAAATGATTAACATATTATAATGACAAAAGTTTCGGTAACAATTGATTTCTATCAAAAAATCAAGGACAATTTAACATCTATCCCAAGCATTTATCTACTATCTAAGCATTTGATATGAAATTGAGAATGTTTTTCATGTTACTTCATTGATTTTAGATAATGATATCTGAATAGAAACGACTCTCACAATGTTTTATCATTGTAACCTCCTAGTTTGTAACAAGTTATTAAAAAATGAATATGAATCATGCTGTGTAACTGATAAATTACAGTATTTGTCATAGGTTGGAAGCTATCAGTTCTGTAGGAAGCAGTTGCCATATTTTCATTTATGAAGCAATATAATATTTGGATATTAAGTTAAGGTAATTTATATTAAAGTCAACAAGTATCTATTCGCTGTGGAAGCTTAAACTATTGTTTAAACAAAGTATATAATTTGTATATAGATTATACTTTTAAAACCATGGCAAATGATGTTAGAAGTAGAACAAAAAGGAAATCTGGAGGAACAGAAGAATGTCCTTCAAAACGGTCAAGAGGAAAAGATGATGCTTTTCATTTTACGAAAGAAGTAAGTATTTGGAATTACTTTTATTTAGTTAAGCTTAAAAACTTGTTGTATGTATACAAAATTTTCATATTACTAATTACATATTCTTTTCATCTTATTTTACAGTGCAAAACTGGCAAAATAAAAAAAATTCTAGTACGAAATTTTATGTGCCATGATGCCCTGGAAGTAATATTAAATCCAAATGTAAATTTTATCATTGGTCGCAACGGAAGCGGAAAAAGTGCGATATTAACAGCATTGACGGTCGGCCTTGGTGCAAGAGCAAATATTACTAGTCGCGGGGCATCTGTAAAAAGTATGATTATTTTTAATAGTTTAAGATTTTTCATAATTTCATCTGTACCTACCTAATGTTTTCATTTATAGATTTCATAAAGAAGGGGAAGAACTCGGCAATAATTGAAGTAATGTTACTTAACACAGGTCCTATGGCTTATAAATCAGATATTTACGGTGATTCGATAACAGTTACTCGTAATATTGGAAGTGCGTCGTCTTACAAAATAAGGAATTGGAAAGGTTTACAAAATTTCTTCATATTGTTTTCATCCGACCTGATCCGATCAGTTCTCCTCCCATCCCGATCATCCGGTTCTCGCGCATCTCTAATATCAAGCCATTTATAACAGGGGATGTGGTATCTACAAAACGAAACGAGTTAGATAATATATTAAGAGCCATGAATATTCAGATAGATAATCCTATTGCTATATTGAATCAAGACATATCAAGAACTTTCCTGGTATCCTCCAAATCTGAAGAAAAATATGAACTCTTTATGAAAGCAACATTCTTAGATATAATTGGTAATAATTACAAAGAAGCTGAATTAACGTGCCAAGAGGAATATGGAAAGCTACAACAGTACAATGAGGTATGTTTTCTTATTATACTATCGGAAATAATTATTTTATTTTAAACATATTAATAAAAATTTTACATAGACTTTGTCTGAAGCAAGAAACGAAGTGGAGCAACTTAAAGAAAATATAAAGAGAGCAGAGGGAATTGATAAATTGCGCGATGAAGTCGTTAATCTTGATATGGAATTACTTTGGGCCATTGTAAGTGATAAATGCATGAAAATTTTAATATAACATAATATAAAATGTATCATTTTTAATATAGGCTATAAGGGAGGAAAAAAAATTCCAAAAAGTTGAGGAAGTTTTCAAAACTTGTGAGAATAATTTAAAAGAACTTCAAGATTCTGAATCATCTACAGAAGCAAAAGAGGAAGAAATAAATAAGAAAATTCAGTATGAACTTTTAACAATTACACGTATTAGTAATTAAGTATAAAAGAGTAACATATTATGATATGTTAATTCTACAGAACATTGGAGCAAGAAATAAAACAAGCAGAGCGTGAAATTAGTAATAGTTCTGAAGCGTATAATAAAGTGAGACAAGAGCACTCTATGAATAAAGATACGCATGCCACTAAAGTACACGAGTGGCGTAGCATACAAAGTAAAATAAAACGATTTGAGGATGATATTAAGATGATCCAAAAAGAAATACAACGATTAGAAAGGTTTCACTATTTATAATTTCTACAATGGTAATACTATTTTTAATGTTTCTACGTGTATTTTCTCATTTTATAGCGGTGACAATGCAGAGCAAAATAAAAGAAACGAAATGAAACAACAATTGGCAAATTTTCAAGAAAAGCTAAACGAGGTGGAAGCATTATTACGGACTAAGAAAACTTACAAAATGCAATTAGAAAGTGATGAAATGCGTCTTCTAAAAGAAATTCAAAGTTCAAAGCTTGAAATTAACAGTTGTGAAAATCGTATGCGTAAGTATTACATTATTGCTATTGTTAATTAAGAATTCTTACATCCTGATCACTGTAAGATTAAATAATTTCACTCTATTTAAGAAAAAATTAAACGAGAATTAAGTGCAAGGAAACAGTGTTCTGATAATGCATTGACCGTTTTCGGTCGACATATACCACGTTTATTGAGAAGAATCGATGAAGAACATGCTAGCGGACAGTTTAAAGAAAAGCCACGCGGACCTCTCGGTAAAATATGTTTCATTCTAACCGACTCGGTAATTTTTTTCAATTTATTTCATGTTTTATCTGTACTTAGGAAAATACATAAAAATAAAAGATCCAACGTGGGCTCCCGCGGTGGAAAATTATTTAGGAAGTGATACTTTTAGTACATTCTGTGTAGATAATAGTTACGATGCCAAAGTATTAAATAGAATTATGAAAGAAATCTACCTGAACGATAAAACACCGCAGATCATATGCAGTAAATTTTATCATAAAGTAAGTAGAGTTTTATAGAACATTCAAATACAATGTACTCTGTCAAAACGTACACTTGTATCTAGGTCCATGATGTTGGTGCTCATTGTACTTATTCACCAAATTATTCTAATCTCTTAAACATAATGGATATATCAGATCCGGTTGTTACCAATTGTTTAATTGATCAACGCGAAGTTGAATGTGTCATGTTAATTTCAACTAGTACGGAAGCAGCTGATATAATGTCAGACTCATCTAAAGTACCACGAAATTGTAAAAGAGCTTTCACTCAACAAGGTGACACTTTTTATCCTGATCCACATTATAGGACCTACGGCGGACCACGTTATTTAAAATCGAAATTTCTTCAAGTTTCTGTTAGAGATACAATCAAGTATGATCTTTTCCCTCTTTTCTTTCATTTTTCCAAATACTTTTATTAAATTTATACTCTGATGGTTTCTTGTGTAAATAGTGCATTGGAAGAAGAGATTTCTACTGTAGAAAATGAAAAACAAATGGCGATGCAATCATATGGCACACTTGTTGAAAAACAGAAACGTATAAGGGCCGAGTTAATATCTGTCAGCGAAAATATTACAAAACTTAATGCTAATCAGAATCGGTGCAAGGCATCGATTAATGACCTAAAAGAAGAAATTGAATCAAACGAAACCGCCTCTATCGCTTTATTTGTAAGTAATTTATTTAGAAATGAATATTTACATAATATTTAAAAAAAAATAATGCGATACTTTCTTTACCCCATATAGAAAAGTGAGTTAAACGAGTTAGAGAAAAAGTTACAGGAAGGGAAATGTGAAGAATCGCGTTTAAATGAAAATGTTGTTGAACTTCAAAAAACTGTCGAACGTTTAGAAGAAGAAGTCAAACGTTGTAGAGAGACGAGACAGAGTTTGGATTCAAAAGTTAATAATTTACGGGAAAATATAAAAGAATTAATAAATGAGAAAGAAGAGATGCATGCAAAATTTCAGCACGCTGCAAAAAGGTTGCATGCATTGCAGCAAGCTTTACAAAATGCAACAGCGGATTTTGAAAGGCAGCAGAGGTGCACCAAAAAGGCGGTATCCGATGCTGCAGCTCAATGCGAAAAAATAAATACTAACAGGTTAATAACGACGTTAATTAATTATATTTCATAGTAACAAATTAATTCTTGTAATATTGAAACCTGCATCGCCCGTGCGATATCATTTTTATAGGTCGGTTAGTGAACTCGAAAGATCGTCGAAAGAATTACAAGCAAAAATTCGTCAAATAGAATTGCAGTTTGGAACTATAGATCAATTACGTAAGGAATTGAAACAAAAAGAAGCAAAATTTGGCAAAAATTTACAATTGATTTCTAAAATGGATAAAAGTTATAAAGTAAGTAGTATAAAATTGGTTTTAGATATGCTAGTTTCTAAACATTATTTAACGTAATTTATACACACGTATTACAGTTACATCTAAAACGACTGGAAGAACGAAAGAAATCGTTTTCTGATATGAAACATATGTACGGAAGAAACATTCAAAATTCATTTTCAAATGTACTCGCTTTGCGAAATAAGAAGGTACGCAGATCGAGTTGTTTTATTTAAAAAACACAAATATGGTTATTATATCATGTATGAATTTTTACGTTCGCATAGGGTACCATAAACATTGATCACGGACGAAAAAAACTTGAACTTGAAGTGCACTCTCAAAATGATAATAAAAAACCAATAAATGATGCAAGATCATTGTCGGGCGGCGAAAGGTCGTATTCGACTGTTGCTTTCATTTTAGCACTCTGGGACTGTACCGGTTTACCCTTTTACTTTCTTGACGAATTTGACGTTTTTATGGTGAATATACTTCATGAGCATTATGCTTTTCCTTGCGTTCAATAATACGTATTTTATGTATGAATAATTTTTTGAAATTAGGATACAGTAAATCGACGAGTTATAATGGACATTCTTTTGGATCATGCAAAAACACATCCACAAAGTCAATTCGTATTTTTAACCCCATTAGATACATCTAATGTTCTTAAAGAGGATCACATAACGATCCATCAGTAAGTATTATTTTGAATGCAAATCATTATTTAATCATAGTAATGTATCTACATAATAATAATAATAATAATAATTTTTAGGTTAGCAGAACCAGAGAGGGTAGGGTAAGATTTCGGTTAGTATTTTGTGAAAAAGATGTTAATATTATTATTATTTGTTTGATACTATTAATAAAGTTTATTAATAATTATTTTTTAAATAAAAACAAAATGTGTATTTGTGCAGCTGTGTGTTACCGATGAGATGAATCCCTTTGTGAGATGAATGGTAGTGCCCCGGACCACGTAAATCTACCCTTCTTTAAGGATACCTTTAAATACAATTAAGTTAAATTAAATATATTAAAAGGGCGGTAAAAAGAAGAATATACCAGATCGTAAGTGGATCAAGGTTTGCACCTTCGTCCGAATCTGGTTTGCCCCGATTAACGCAACCCACTCATATTACATGCATTACACATAAACAGCCCGATAGGTACAAGGCGTGGTTACGTTGTGTAACCGGCAACATTGGCACTGGCAGAGAAAGTGTTGGAACAACAAGAAGCCTGTCCGTGAATTGTTAATCAAATTCAGCCTCCTTAACGAGTGATAGGAACAGTTGAAAGCGAGGACATAAAATCGCCTCGTTACTTACATACATATCCTTTCTTATGCACAATGCATTTAAGGCAATGTTCATCTTTTTATCCGTCATGATCAATCCTCCACATGCTCTGCAATTTAAATATCTTTCGCCTTACTTTACACACATGATTTATGAGAACGAAGTATAAACTAGTTTTTGGTGAAAGTAAACATATTTTTCTTTGAATTACATTTACTTAATCCTTGCAGGTGCTATATAACCCATATAAGTAAACAGGTAATGGATGTTTGAATATGCACCAGTTGAAATGTTCTTATAATGAATGATAAAGGCAACAAAGGGTAAGAACGTTCAAGAATTATACAACTAATCCGTGCAGTTGCTAAAAAAAACCGTAATTTATTTGACAAACATTATTCCTAAAGACGACAAATCGATTCAGTGGATGTAAGCGTGGGCTGGGGCAGCATAAGCAACGGGGGCAGCGGCGTATTTCGCGACTGGAGCAGCGTAGGCCACAGCTGGGGCAGCTGCGATCTTGGCAAAGGGTGCAGCATAGGCAACTGGAGCAGCGGCGATCTTGGCTACAGGTGCGGCAGCAACGATAGGAGCGGCGGCGGCAGCTTCTTTGCGAACGACGGCGTTGAATCCGTTGACGGGGTCGGCGGTGTAGTCGACGATGCGTCTAGTTCCATCAGCTTCCAGGAGGGAGTAGCTACCCTGGACTACGTCTCCGTCGCGGCTCTCCTGTTGGCTCTTGGCGTCGCCGGTCAGGCTGTCGTGCACGTCGTAGGCGTAGCTGTATTGGGGATGAGGGTCGTAGTCGGCGTCCACGGTCTTGGCAACCACAGCCTTAGCCACTGGAGCCGCGACCACTGTCTTGGCGACGGGGGCTGCCACGGCAACTGGCGCAGAGTAAGCGAATGGAGCGGCATGGGTGTAAGTTAAGGGAGCGGCGGGGGCGTAGGACAGAGGAGCTTCCCGTAAGATCCCGGCATTGGCGGCTGCTACCAGGGTGGCGAAGGCGATAAACTGTAAACAAATTGATAGATTTGTTAAAAATATGTACAGTTGTTAAATGTAGGTGGTATCCTTGAGAAAGAAGGCCAGGAATTAACAGTTCATCGAATGGACAATGAAAGTTGTACACGAAAGTGTTCAGAGTAGGTCACAAGTTTTACTTTCGATCAAAAACTATACTTAGAATGCGAAAAGTTACTAGATTATTCGAAAATGAATATTTTATCACGCATTAGAATAACGATAATGGGGCAAGCTTGAAGGTACCATCGAAAGGAACCACGAGTTCTTGTTTTGTTATACCTTGAAGGCCATTGCTGCTTGCTCGATCGGTAGATCTCTTGATCTGTACGTCTGTAATGCGAATGATACCACAGACGGGTTGTTTTCGGCTTTTATACTCCCGTGAGCAGGACCTATGGGTAAGCTGACGTAACTGGGTGACGGTACCTTCGACGGCCACCCGACTTGCGGCCGCAAAGTGGCACAAAATTGAGCAAGAAATCGGACCACACCCAACACGAACAATTCGATCAGTGACGATAGTCGTTGGACCATCGCGAACACCATCGCCGTGGTGGACTAGGCCACGTCCTTGCCATAAGTTACTTAATCCGTCCACCCATTTTTCTGATCATGGGAAATACGCTAACAATTTTCTTTGCCTGTTTTATACTGCAAATAAAATGCAGTTAGGTACTTTGAAAATATGATATAATTGATGAAATATTATTTTTACAGATTACAAAAAAGTTGTGTATTTATCACATAACGATCATCAGGTATGCTGGTTCCGAACCCAATAATTAACCGTTGAAAGATGAGAACATGTGGTGAATTTCATTGTCAGTTAATTGGCATGCAGTTATAAGGAAGTAAAAGTGAAATTGGATACTTGCTCGTTACATTAATTACAGCAATTCAATTTCTTGTTCTAAATTTCAGTGTCAACTTATCCATGTCCTTCGAGTCATCCACGTCCCATTATTCTCGAAGCGAATGATCCTCGTGAAGAAGACGATCCAAAAGTGGTAATTGAAAATGATCAACATTATTTGTCACTCAATTTACTATAGGTCAGTAGTGCAAAAAATTTTCTGCAACAACCTTGAGTTCTTCCATAATTGGTGGAATCAACTGGTTTTTTTTCGTGGTATAAAAAAATAAGAAGAGAACGAGGTTAAGCGCCGATGATGTAAGAAGTTAATGACGTAAGAATGATTGGTTTTTATATGATTAATATGATACAACGAAATTTTCATTAGAATTTACCCTGTTTTTTATTAATGACCATGGTTTAGGTGTCTCTACTTTTGGGTTGAATAAGAAGCATAAGGAAGATTATTGTAGAAGACTCTTAGGGAGATATCTTAGGGAGAGACAAGGAGATCCTCCAGGTAAATTTTTAAAAATGGAACCGCATACTTTGTTGTACACCAGTCGAAGCGTTTGTTAATTCTCTATAAAAATTGATTGATTGATTGAAAAGATACCTCAGGGAGAGACCTCCTAAGCTCTCCCTAAGATATCTTTTGAAACAATCAATTTTCGACCCAAGTATCTTAATAAAATTTTGTAGAGAATAACAATATGCAGTGGTCGATGTCGAGGGAATAATAAAATTCCAAAATGTTTTTTCAAATTAAGAGAGCCCGAGTCTCGCTCGAATTTAAGTTGACATTGACTACCTTCCAATCGACTACCGTGCGAGACACTTATTCAAGTTGGGCGTCAGAAGGCGTAGGTCTTGATTTTGGATCTGGATCAGTTTTATTTCTCCAATAGCCCGGGGCTATCGATCGATCGAGACGGACCTCGCGATTCGGCTGGCCCACCTATTTTTTTTTTTTTCCATTATGAAAGTGCTCCACTTCAGTTTGCCAGTAACGTTAGACGTGACGCAACGATCAACGTAGATCAGGATACACCGACTGGAAAGTTTCACGACGTACCGGTACCGATGAATTCTTTCTTTTATTCTTTCACGCGGAATTTGGAGAAATTTCGAAAATCGATTCGCAACTGGTACAATTAAATTTCAATCAACGTCGTTCTCGACGTAGTATAAGGAATTCCTGAGGATAAATCCAAGGCAAATTTGTATGGGCACAATGGCGAGAAGAATGAAGAAAAAAGAAAAGAAAAAGGAATTTAATTTCGATTGACCTGTTGTTTAGATTTTTAGTTTAAGTTTATTATTAAAATTTTGATTAAATTAAAAAATAATAATCGAGGAAAGCGAAGGAACAGCGTAAACAGGATATTGAAATAACGCGTGGCAAACAGCTAAAGAAAAATGAAAGTTGGATAAAGAATTTTAATTTGTCCGAAATTCGAATAATTTAAATACGTTCACTGTAATTGTTTCAAATATCTGCTAATTTTACAAGGAGAATTAAGAACGAACGTTCGCCCTTGGGCAAGTTCGTTTCATCATTGAGATTCTATTCCATTCTATTAGTCTATGTAACATTCAGACTGAAAATGTTCAACGAGGGTGAATGTATGTGTGTTCTCACGGACCAAGTTCAAGTGCGGTAACGTTGATACGATCTGTTAGCAAAGTTTGAAAGCCCGGCAAAACCCGAGCAATTTGGTGGGGGAGATCGGTGGTAACAGCTCGATCGGTGGTATATAAAGCAGTCCGAATAAACGTTGGACATCATCAGTCGCTCAGTCGATCCAAACCAACCTAATCATTCCAACAATGGTCTCCAAGGTGGGTGAAGGATTCTGATCCATTCGAGAGCTTACACGAGATCCTCACGATCTCCTCGAGCCGATAGAACGATCAAGCTATTTTTATAAGCAATTTTCTAACGATTACTTTATTTTTCAGTTCATCGCCTTCGCCGCGTTCGTGGCCGCCGCCAACGCCGGAATCCTGCGGGAAGCCCCTTTGACCTACGCACCTGCTGCACACTTATCCTACGCTCATGCCGCCCCATTGGCTTACTCTGCGCCAGTTGCTGTAGCTCCCGTGGCCAAGACGTTAGTCGCGGCTCCAGTGGCTAAGGCCGTCGTTGCCAAGACTGTGGACGCTGACTACGACCCTCATCCCCAATACAGCTACGCCTACGACGTGCACGATAGCCTGACCGGTGACGCCAAGAGCCAACAAGAGAGCCGCGACGGAGACGTGGTCCAGGGCAGCTACTCTCTCATCGAACCCGACGGCACCAAGCGCACCGTCGACTACACCGCTGACCCAGTCAACGGATTCAACGCGGTAGTCCGCAAGGAGCCAGCAGCCGTTGCCGTGAAAGCCGTCGCCCATGCCGCACCCTTGACCTATGCCGCTTCTGCGCCAGTTCTTGCCGCTCCAGTCGCCAAGTATGCCGCCCCCATCGCACACGCTCCAGCAGTATACGCCGCCAAAGTAGCCGCACCAGTTGCCGTTGCCCATGCCGCCCCATACGCCGTTGCCCATGCCGCCCCATACGCCGTTGCCCATGCTGCCCCATACGCCGTCGCTCACGCAGCACCCATCGGCTATTCCGCTCACCCCGTCTCGTACGCCAAGTACGCCGCTGCCCCGGCCCTGACCTACGCTCAACCTCACTATTTGTAAACGTACCTACGTCTTAAACCCCACACCACGGACTCAGGCTGAACTTTTTATTTATTTTTTTAGCAGACTTGTTTGTGATCGATTAAACTCGTTACAAATGTATCCATACATCTTTATTTATTTATTTGTTTATTTAATACTGGATCTTGTAAAACTAGCGACACTGTCTGGTGAAGACAAAGGAGATATAGCCTTGGGTAACCTTGGGCAACCTTGGGCACAGGGTAGAGTTTCAATTTAACACGGCTCGTTGGTTAAGGCGTTTCTAAGAATCACCAAAAGTAGCTTTCACTACTTTCGTACTCGTTCTCGCAATCTGAACAATGCCGAATTTCTGCTTTGTTGAAACCTTGGAAGAAGTAGTTCAGTAATTAGTAGTAATGTTCAGATTGCTCTAGAAATTAGTATTCTTTTAAGAAACGGACATTGTTTCTCCAAACAGGTCCAAGTAAATTGTAATTATTATGGATGAAAGGAGAAGTTGACGGTTTCGTAAGCGTGTAAACGAGGAAAATCGATCACAACATTCGTTTTAATTATAAGAACCGAGTCCGTCACCAGTGGAGAAAGGCGTCCAAATTTCAGGCTCCAATTTAAATTATTTCGTAATTCAGGGGAATTAGAACGATACAGTTGTGTCAGACATTTTTTTTTTTAAATAAATCATCACGGAATCGTAAGATGCATCGATTTTTCATTATTATGCGTATAGAAACGCCTTGTAACATTTAAATCCGTAAAAGAAAGGCATACTGGAATCGCGACATCGCATGCAATTGTTTCTACTGTTTGCGTGACTCGATTATCAAGTACCGATTGATTGGTCACAATGAGGTATCGGGACCGTCTGCTTTCACATTTGTTTTACAATACAAATCTATTCTACGATCGAGTCTGTTGAAACATGTACCAAAATAATTCCTCTGAATATCGTTGACCCTCGTTAACGTTGCGAATCCTCTTCGTTTATTTCCGTTTAATTAAGCTCGTAACGTCGATCAGCAATGACCTTGATCATCTTAACGGATAAATCATTAAATTGATCAATAAAGAGAGGAGGAATGCGTATCGGGCCGAGGCAGTTTCACGATCGTTCGTTAATTGAAATCGAGAAAAAAAAAAAAGGCATGGTCGCTTTCGCCCAAGGCGAACCATTGTCCATCTGGTCGAATTCTTTCCGTGTAACCGGTTTGCCAAAAGTGAACCGGTTTCTTGTGTAGCCGGCCACGTAATACGGGGCGCGATTACGATGGGCCACATCGTGACATTGGGCGCGGTTACTTTGACGACCGCGAATTCAGCTCTGGTTTTATTCGGTGAAAGTTGAAACTTCACGAACAGGTACGCAGCCGAATCAACAAAATCGACGCTCTTACCCGACACCGATAAACGCTAGAATCATATTGAAATAGTATTTCTAAAAGAAAATAATTACTGATTACTTTCCAAATTCGATCAGGCGAAACATGTCCAGCGGGTTGTTACGTTTTTCTTAAAACCGTATTCTTCAAAGATGCGCCTAAAATATATTTAAAACTGCGGAAAACAAATGATTCTTCATGAAAAGCTGATACTAATATGTTGTACAGTAGATCAGCCACTTTGCTGGTAAAAAAAGAATGAAAGACGACTTTTTATTCCAGCAAAGTGATACAGTTTCAAAGTGAAAACGCGTGGTACGTATTCTGGTATTGCATAATATTATGTAAGAATCCGAATTCCATTCCAAGCATGTGAACATATGGAAGCAGACTCGAGTACATTTTTTTGTAACCTTCACGCGTTTAATGCAGGGTCATTTTGTTCAAAGAAAACATATGCTATTTATTGGAAACATTGTTGTCTAACAGAAAGAATGTTTGATTAAGAATAGAGCGATAGAACTTGATGTAAATGTTCAATTTCAATAGTCTAATGCGCTTAGAAAGGGATACAGTGATAATATCAGTAATAAGTCAGACCGTCACACATTTAGCTCTTGTTACGTCTAATATCTAATACCATCGTAATTGTCGGCTCAAATTAATGACCATTATCAACTAAAATGTAGAATTTTTATTGTTACAGGTCAAAATGACCCAGTTGTCGACTAAACAACGTCATGGCTGACATATACGCGAAGATACTACTTGCAGAATTGTCGCCACTAGTGCTTACGTGTTCTATGATAAAGATGATGTGAGTCGAGATTGCATTTTAATATTACATTTCAATGAATATAATTTTCTCGAAATTTCTTTTCATTCTCTTTCAGGTTCGTCGCGGAGTGTAAACAGCTGTCGCAGACTTGCATTCGTAAATTACAGTCGAAACGTGAAACTACTGTGAATCACTGTCTTTATTTGCAAAACCGGTTGCTTCGCAGAGAGGAATTATTTATTACCAGATATTAAGAAGTAACAATATGAATTATATTGATTGAATGTTTCCTGGTTGAAAGAATTTTACTAATGGATAAGATAACTTTATGTCTTAACAATTTGTGAAATATTTTTTATTTTAAGGATTGCACCGAGACGTGTACGCGAAATTGCATTATGGACGACAAAGTTTATCGAAAGTGCAACTCCCAGGACGCGTCTAGTTCGTTACGTGGCACGTAGTCGAAGGTCGAGTCGTGTTACAACTCCAGTCGGCGTACGTACACGCAATTTTTTTTCTTGCGTAAAAGCTGAAACACGATGGCACCGTAACGTCAACTTATGTAACAGCGAACAATGAATCAAAGCTCGACGATTGAACGTGACGAGCGATCGAACTGCGTCTGTCTGTGACATTGATCGACGTTATTCGCTATGCTTTTACTTATTATGCTCACGGACGGTCACGTACATCCCGAGACGTAATCCATTGTTTCGGAGATACCAGACGAAACCTAGAAATAGTCTTGTCTGGTCGAAAGCATTTACCGACCCATTCGATAAATGTATTGGAAATTTCAGGAATACGGTGATCAATTGATTCTCTTCCATTTATTGTAAAATAAGTATTTATTGCAAGTTCAGTATCCTCGATTAGGAGGGTGTGGTAACGATTCGATATTAAAAAAAGAGAATATTTTAAAGGAGGGCGGTGGCGGGGGCGTAGGTAAGACCGCCGAGGGGCGATGCATAAGCCAAAGGCGAGGAATAAGCAGCGGTGTAGGCGTAAGCATTCGGGTACGTCGTGTAACTTGCGACCGCTCTAACAGGCGACGGGCCTACCAGTCGTTGAGCTTTCGGTGCTACCTGGACAGGTGTAGCGAAAGCTCTCACTGGCACTCCTTGCTGTTGCTGTTGCTCTTCCTGTCCCTCTTGTTTCTTCTCCTGTTCTTGCTGTATCCTCTGCTGCTGTTGGCGTTGTTGAATCTGTCGCTGCAGCTGCTGTCTAGATCTTTGCTGCAATTGTTGCAGCTGTTCCTGCTGTTGCTTCTCAAGTTCTCTGAGCTGTTGCAGTTGCTGCTCTTGCTGTTGACGGAGCTGTTGGTCCCGACTGGTCGGCATAGCCGCGACGAGAGGACCGGATCTAGCCTCGACAACTTCCACGTCGGAGTCCGGGCCACTGGCCGGAACAGCCGGCGCTGGTGCAGCTGCAGCGGGCAAAACAGGTGCAACTCCGGCAGAAGGTGCGATGGCAGGTGCGTATGGTAAGACAGGCGCGGCGATTGCGGCGACCGCGGTCGCTGGTTCCCGACTGACTACAGCGTTAAATCCGTTTATAGGGTCCGCCGTGTACTCGACGATGCGCCGGGTACCGTCAGCCTCGATCAAGCTGTAGCTACCCTGCACCACGTCGCCGTTTCTGGTCTCGTATTGGGCCTTCGAATCACCGGTTACAGCATCCTGGACGTCGTAAGCGAAACTGTACTGAGCCGGTGCATCTAATTCCTCGAGTCTCGCCGTTGGTACAGCCGCCACGACAGGAGCAGACGGCACTGGTACCGCTGGTACCACCGCCCCCTTTGAAAGGACCGCCAAGCCTAAGAATACGACGAGCTGAAAATAGTGCAGGTGCGTTAGAAAATATTTTCCCTCCGAGAAGGGAGACTTATCTGTGTATCTTATCGTAGGTGAAAATCGAACCCGTACACAAGCTCTCCTTACCTTTCCAGCCATGTTTGTTTGCACGAGGATCGCCAGGAGACTGATGCCTCGGGGTAAGATTCCTCGTACTTTTATATGCGCGATGACCGTCGATGGTTTCGTGTCATTCGGTAACAATAACCGAGCTATTCCTTGCACCCAAACTTGCGTTAAGTCACCCGTATTACACACATGCATACACACCGCCCCCACTTAGCCTCTCCTTCTTTTATTCAGTCTGCTTAGCCATCTTTCCTTTACCATCCAGTGACCTCCTCATAAATGTTGCGATATACGACCGACACAACGTCGGCTATGCACGTTTATGTTTCTTCATATCGTCGCGCGTATACACGCGACTTGTATGCCAATACGTCGAAGATTGTACGGGAGTCGTTCGAGGTCGTACGACGAAACCGCGAACGCACCGTGAACTCCGCCGCTGTAACCCTACCCCCTCGACTTAAGGTGACCGTCTCGAAAAAGTTTTACTAATGGTTACGTGATCGTTATCGCGTTAGTATTTACAGTGCGGTACGATGTCTTAATTAGGATTACCAAAAGGGTTGCTTAACCCGTTGGACGTTTGGTTCATTGATTATTCATGGGGTTCCTGGGTGGAGCAAGTATTCGTACACGTTCTGGATTTGCCTGGGTCAATCGTGGCACCTGGGTTCCTTTCAAATTGATATTCAACGCCCATTGGATGTTGCAAAAAATTGACACAATTTTTGGCTTATTATATTGGATGTCTGTTAGACTTATTTAAAATTAGCTAGGTAGTGTTTGAATTTTAAGAACAATGAGATGTGGCTGGTAATGTGTCTATGCGTGCGTCATTTGTATGCCGATATGTCAAAGAAAGTTATTCGAGGCTATTCAACGAAATTTCGAAAGGGAATAAATTCATTGTGTCTCTTCGATCCTTGCTCAATATCTGTATCTTCATGCAATCGACAGGATCATGAATTTCAAGAGTGACAAAATCAATGCCATTTTCTTTCGAGCCGAGCTAAATTACAAATGAATGTAAAGGAGGACCCACGTACTATTACAGAATTGGATTTTTTAAACATCCCATGGAAATATGTATTTGACAATTTTTCATTGTGACAGTAAAAGGAACCATCGCTTACTCAGCTAGAGCGAAGAACAAATTACTCCATTTTGTCCTGGATAAATAGATACATTGAAAGGTAAATTTTGTTCATTAAACTTATTGAGAATAATTTTATTTTGCAAAAGTTACATTACAAAAGTACAATATGGATGCCTTTTGCAGGTAGGGGTGGTCTTCCGGAACGTTCCTCATCCTCGGTGCTTTCTATACTAAATTTTTATTCTTTCTTTCTAAAGTTAACATTTTGAATTCGTGCAAGAAAAACAAGATATAGACTTAATAATCAGTGTCTGTCTAATAGACATAGATCTCAAAAATTAATTTTTCTTGAATTTCTACAATAATTTTTTTATAATAATAACATATATTAATGATAAAAATATATATTGTATCACTTGAATATTTTAATAAGCTTTGAAGTTCCATAACTTTAAACTGTTGCAACCAAAGGGAGTATAGATTGTCAGGTTGAAATAACTTAAGGATTTCTTATTTAGTATTTCGACAAAGGAGAAACATGGAATAAATACATAAAAATATTTTATAAAATACTTTAATATAAACGTTTAATTACAAAATGCTTGTAGTATGTACAGTGCGGTATGACTAGCCGTATAACACGTGGTATAACAAAGGAATTCGTTTTCAATTTCATCATCATTATCGTACAAAACATTTTTGTACTATTATCAAATATTGTTTCGCTTTCTTTATAGTTCTCCAAAATTGTTAGGTAACTTTCAGAATGACAATCTTTTAAGTCGAATTACAAGTCGAGTCAGAGGAATTAATTAAACTTTCTGTAACGATATGATTGTCTGAATCACCGGGGATAAAAATAAATAAAATTAGCAAGATTTCTCAATGATGGAAAGCTACCGGGGCAATCTTAACGGCCGGTTTAATAACAGCCACCGGTTCTCTGTGCACAACCGCGTTAAATCCGTTAACAGAATCAGCCGTGTACTCGACGATTCTTCTAGTTCCGTCAGCCTCGATGAAACTGTAACTTCCGCTGACGACGTCGCCGTTTCTGCTCTCCTGTTGCGATTTTGAATCCCCTGTCAAAGCATCTTGCACGTCGTATGCGTAAGTGTATTGAGGATGAGGATCGTAATTAAGTCTTGGGTCGAATGATGCAAGCTTGGCGACAGCCGGAAATCCTGGGACTGCTGCGACAGGAACTGCACCTCCTTGGCACGTTGCGAATACTCCTATCGCCAGTACGATAACTACTTTCTGTAATGATAAAAATTAATGTCAATTTTATATGCAAATTTTAATAGAAATTAAATCTGTTCTGTTTGAGTTACAGTAATTCTAAGGTGTCCCATGACTTATGGAAGAAAGCGTGTACTACTCAGACCACAATTTGTATAAGAGGAATGGATAAGAAGTAGGAACAGACTGGAATCAGGCTTTGGAATGGTATAAGTAGTATTAGCGCTCCTATGGTCAGACATCATAGACCTAAACTGCATTCGTATCACTGTACACTTGTTATGCAACTTATAGACTTCTCTCGGAAGACTAATGCTCTGTGAATACTTGAGTCACTTTCAAATACGATATACTAACTTTTTCGCCAATAATGCAATAAAATAAGAACAATTAACGGTGCGATATTTTATCAAATAAATCTCTTCTCACCTCGCTAACCATGCTGATCGGATTTAAAGTAATGGTACGACTGAACGAAAGTCAAGAAGGGTACTGACTTTGATTTGTACTGACAAACGTATTTATAGGTACCCGATTGTTATTCGTCGTACGTGAATCGATGCTCCACCTGTGTACGTGATACTTTCATTAATGCAGCAAAAGTTTCGCTTCCAAAAGTATATTTATTAGTTCACTTGAAACGGACGTCTTTGAGATTACATGTATAATAGATAATATTCATTTACATAAGGTTCATTTAATACATAATTATTTTTATATTCAGGATCCTTTATTAGAAGTGCATCAAACTGAAGTATAAACAGTGACTTCTACTGGGTACAAAAAGAAGTTGGGGTCAAACTTGAGAGGCACGTAGTACTCATTGAAACAAACAAGAAGTTTTAATGAATAATGAGTATTTGGTATCCCAAATTATAGGTAAGAAATTAAGAGAAATACAATCAATTTAGTCAACACATTTTCTAGCTTACAATAGATTTACTTTCACTATTGCATAACGTGATGTGATTTTAATTCCAACTGTAAGTGTAACGTTTCTGTCACGTACGAACGACCCTCGATGAATATTAAAGAATCAGTACGATCTGCTTAAGGAATGCTTGCTTTTTACTTTCTTTCATCTTACAATTTACCACGTGATTAATTCCTTTTAAACGCGAGAGTGTATAACACAGTGTATGTAATACATTGTTAAGTGTAATGTATCAGAGACTTGAGGTAATACGTACGCAAAAACCATTGTGTATAAAAATATGAAATTTCTTTATTATTTCGTACAAAATTTTCCAATAGAATCCATAAACATTTCATTCTTTATTCTTCATACATATAATCATAATACAATAGTATTATAATAACAAAATAACAATGCTTATAATTAAAAAAAAATTTAGTAAATAACTAGAATTATATCAGATTTCATGTACATGTATGAATTCCAAAATGCTTAAAATCTAATTTGGAATACATACATGTAGCCCACAAGAGATCTAGCCAATAACATATCGACTGCAATGGATACCATTATTAATCAGTGCTATAAATCTCATTCAATTAAATAATTAAAAGATGAGGAAAAAATTCCAGACACCAAGCATGGCTATTTCTATTGTAGTAGTCATATTGTTGATGCATATATTACATGATTCAGAGATTAATACTTTAAAATCACTTATATGGATAACATTACTTATCAAGAAACTTAGGGATAAAAATAATTCTAGTTTAAAAAAAAAAGATTTTTTTTATACCATACATATTTAATACGGTAATATTATTAAGGCCATGTAATTTTCTGTCTTTTCCTAGATGGAGCTCCCTATAACATATAAAAGTTTCTTAATTAATTAATATTAAAACAGATTCGTTACGCATTTATTCTAATACCAGTTACCTAATTTTTAATATTATACAAAATGGTTCATTTACTTTGGTGCCTACCACTTAAATGAAAGTGCCAAAAGTATTCATACTAAATGGACCATCTTGTATACAACTAGTTAATATACCTACATCAAATTTTTCATCGCTATTACGTTTATCAACACCATTGCATTTTATTATATTACTTGAATTACACAAGTGTACTTTTTTAGTTGTACATTTAAATTCATTTCCAGGAGATGTTGCTGACTTCATATTAGAAAACTGAGGTGCTTTTGTTACCTCATTTACATTTGGTTTTGTACTACTTGTATCATTCCTGTAGAATATTTTTATATTTTCTCATTAAATAATTTCTTATAGATTATATACATAATCTTTAAACTTTAGAGTTCTTACATCCAAATCTTTTCTTTTTTAATTATACAACAAAGGCTACTGTTATACAGAAAAGAGTAAAATAATGCAGCTTTTATTTTTATTGATTTTCACTTACAAAGGGACAGAATTTTGGTGAGACTCATTAACTGAATTTGATTCCTCGTTATCTTTCTTTACATTTGAGTTTTGACTATTTTCAGATTGCCTTTGAGGTAATGGCATTGCCACTCGTTTATACAGTTCTATTAACTCACATCTTGTAAAGTTTTTATAATGATTAAAATCTATACACCTCTATAAATAGATTAAGAAAATATTTAAACAATATTATACATAGTAGTAGTAAAAAAATGCATTCTTTGAATTAATTAATAAAGTGTTCTGAACCTTTGAACAAAATTAAACATATTTACAGTTAAATAAGTAAGAGTTTAATTCACGAACAAATTAATTGTTTAGTATTAATCGAAGAAGCTAGTTAAAGAACATAACCATACTCACTTACATTTTCTAAAATTTCTCTAAGTTCAGCATCTGTCAGCGATTCTGGATGAGTTAACTGGTACGTTTCCAGTGTCAACATTTTAATATATTTCATTAGCTAATGAAAAATATATGACACAAAACAGTTATTTGACACAATGTTTAGCTCAGTGTAATACAAGCTATCACCTTACACCGAGATATCGTTTATTATCTAATAATTCTATCTGATAATTTTTTTTTAATCTGAACAACATTGATTTGAACTTTGTACGTGTTAAAAATTATTTAAATAAAAATCGTTTATTTAAAAATTAATTAATTACAAAATTTTTTAAATTCTACCCTAGCGCCATCTATACGAAAACGGCTCAAACTACTCAACAAGTTATCGACCTATTTTCCGAGGGACACTGGCGCCACCTATCAGGAAACCGCGGAAACTATTCGACAAGAAGTTTCCGCGGTTACCCGATAGGTGGCGCTGGTGTTCCCCGGGAAATCGATTGGTGACTTGTTGACTAGTTTCGGCCGTTTTCGTATAGATGGCGCTGTGATCGAATTTGAAACCACTTTTCGTAAACGATTTAATTTTACAATTAAATTATAATTAACGTTTGAATTTGTAAACTAATTATATAGAAATAATTACAAATCAATATTTTCTATGTAATAAATCAAGAGTTTCCAAGTCGCTTACTTAATCTACCTGAACTTTCAAACAAGAGATGGTGTTGCGTTAGCGTGTTGCACGTAATATGTTATTTGTTATTTTATAAGTGGTATGTTTACTAATATAAACGTATGATGTTCCTAACTTTCATATAAGTATTTTTGAGTCACGTTTTACGTGACATTTATCTAATCTTTTGTACAAAGATACTATAAATTAACCAAAATAACCTCAACGTAAATAATGCTTGTTTTACGCGGTTTACAAAACACAAATTTGCTTGTGCTACTTGGTGGTCTTTTACTGTGCCTCGTTTTTATGATACAAGTTAAGCAAATCTATAATAACAATCAGAAATACAACAGATACTTGGGCTACAAACAATATGTAAGCTTTTACTTTTGCAAATGACTTTTCTATTTAGGTTTATGTCCATCGTTCTAATCAATTTTATCGTATTTTAGATGAATGAAATATCAACAGAATTAAAAGCAGTAGAGAAATCTGCAAACAAGTCTTCAACTTACGTTCGTCAGTTGAATGAAATTCTTCTAAAACGTCGTGAAAAGGATGTAAAAAACATTTCTCTACTACATCCTACTTTTCCATTATAATTTATTTCAACAGGTAAGGATTTCACAAAAAAAATTGTATATTTTTTAATATCGTAATTGTATCAAAATGTTTATAAATATGAGTATTTCAGGTTTTTTAATATCATCATAAAAAAAGTTTATCATAAATTGTGTTTAAATAAAATTTTGTAGTGGCATACACTGAGCATTCGCAGTTCCAATATCATTGAGAACGCCGCTCGGTGCGCAAAGCCATGGATCATTGGTCATTTTCTGCCACTTAAATAATCTTTCTTTTAAATCTATAAATATTTGCTAAAAAAAATGTTTAGATGTAATTAGAGGCTTTAAATCCTGCTAATTCAATTTTTGTTATCTACCTTTGCAGTTGAGTTAAAGACAATATTGTTTGTTTCTTCTGGATCATATTTCAAGTCATATAATTCCCATTCAGGTCTCTCATAATAGATTCCTAATGTTTTGTACCATGGAAGTGGTTGATTGTTTCTAGTTCTATTTAAAATATCCTTCAAATAAAAAAAAAATTTATTACTATAAGTGAGAAGAATATTTCGTAATTTTACAGATTATATGATTTGTTTGCAGATTACCTGGAAGGTTGGTGATACATAGAAATCCTGATCAATAGGAAATGGCATTTTGTAATTTATGTTGTGTATGAGCTTGTATCTTTTAGTTCTAATAGCACGCATGGGATAGTACATAGTAATTTCATGATGTGTTTGACTGCCAAAAACACTTGTATTATTTTCTACAGGCTCTATTTTCAAACACACACAATGAAATAATGTTAAAAATTAATTTTATATTAATGAGAGAAAATATTTCAGATTTACCTTCAACAAGAAGCGGAAGAAGTGATTTTCCTGTTAAACGAGGAGCAGATACTTTATTTGCATTAAATGAAGCATGGGATTGATTCATGTATGGTATGTTAAACCAATCTAATAATGTTGGTACAATATCTAATAAGGATGTTAAACTATATGTCACACTATTTCTCCTATGATTAGGAATTGGTGATCTGATCATCATAGGCTCTGCTAATCCTAACACAAAAAAATTTAATTATTATTATGTTTAAGTAATGTTATAAATATTTTCTTTAATACCTGGTTCATATAAATTCGTTCGACCGTTTGGAAATGGTATACCATTATCAGATGTGTAGATCACTAGAGTGTTGTCTTTAAAACCAGCATTCTCCAGTTCCTTCAGAACTAAACCTACACCTTTAAAATATTAAATATACAGCTTATTATTAATTAAGTGCTTGAGTACTTAAGTTTTACATATACAATAAATTTACTTTAACAAAAAATGTTCAATTGTTGTAATTAACTTTAAATTAGTAAGAGAATCTTAGATATTAATCTGTATACCTTGATCCAAACGAGAAATAGTTGTGTATTGAGCAGCAATATCTCGCCTTGCAGCTTCTGTATTTTGAACAAAATAAGGAACTTTTACCTGTTCCCATTGATAATATATTGGATGCCAATCAGGTATACTACCCATACCAATATCTCCATTACCAAATTTTTCACAAAAGCTTCCATATTCCGGATGTCTGTGACCACATCGATGGGGGTCATGAAATCCAATGTATAAAAAGAAAGGTCTAAAAATTTTAAATCATATTTATGCTTTGTCAATAGATAACAAATAATTTGAGGAATAATAAATTCATACTGGCTTTTATTCTGAGAGAGGAATTCTCTTACTAAGAGCTTAATTTTTGTAATATTTCGACCAACTTGAAGTATGGAATTATTTTCTTCTGTTTGCGCAAAGTCAAATGGATATACACTGCTTGGTCCCACATGTTTTTTACCAATGATACCTGTAAAATATGCAAAGTTGAGTTCAAACCATGCATTAGTTATTAAACTAAAATATACCTGTTCTTATATTATTGTTCTTTAACATTTTTGGTAGACTCTGAACATTATCAAATGAATTGAAATGATGAATTCCATGATGAAGACCGTACATTCCATTTTGATGACTGGGTAATCCAGTGAGTAAAGAAGAACGGCTGAAATTAAAAATGAAAAGTATCTATGTTACTTGTAAATAGCAAGTTTTAAACTAAAGTTCTACCTGGGAGAACAACTGCTGACCGAAGTAAATGCATTGTTAAATAATAAACTTTCTTTTGCCAAATAATCCAGATTAGGTGTTTGACAAATTTTATTTAAATAGGATCGCATTTCAAATCCGCCATCATCAGCTGTGTAGAAATAAAATTAAATATAAAGGTAAAATTATCAAATACAACAAAATTAAATATTTTTGATTTATAACAAAAAGATATAGTAATTGTAAATTTTATTTTTAAAACAAATATTAAATTTATTATATTTTTACAAACCATAGGTACTTACCCAAAAGTAAGATGGCATTTTTAGGCGGTAATTTGTCTGCATTTAAATGATGTAAACCAAATAAGATAAGATAAATAAAGATATATAATTTATTCAATAACATTCTTCGCAATATTGTAGCCGTAAGCGCAGGGATTAGATCCCATAAAGAGGGCGTCAATCTAGCCACGTATTAACTGCTTATATACAACTGTCTGTACTTTTTTTTTATTTATTCTCTTTTTTTTAATTTCGAGATCGACGAAAGCGTAGAGAAAAAAATTAATTCATGTAAAACTGAAATGATATGATTAATGTGTTTTTGATATTTTTATTATATTAGGTTATATGTCATTATTGTTACAATTTAATAAATACATTGAAATTAATTTTACAGATTTTATGTTTTTAAAAACGTGAGTGAAATGGATTATTGTTTTCATTCTGTTCGTCGATCTAGAAATCTATATATATATATATATATATAGATATTAATTTTATTGAAAAAATGAATCTTAGAGGATACTTAAAATCTGTCAGAAAGTTAATTTTTTATATAGGTGGAGGGAAAGTTATAGATTATTCACATCTTACTGTAATTTTTTGAAGACTAAAAATGATAAAAAAGATTATTTATGTTGGTTTCTGGTATATATTAAAAAACTTTATTGTCTACATTTGTGTTTTTTAATATCACTTTCTGTTTATGCTTAATAAAAATTTAATTTAGAAACATATGTTTCAGATCAATTAACTAAGAGAAACCATTCTATATACCATGTCTAAGAAGATAATGTGTTTATTTGATGTTGATGGCACGCTCACTGATCCTAGACAGGTACAAATACTACATAATTATAAAGATGTTTGTTATATTGTATGTGTGCTAATTGAATTATTTTTTCAGGTAATTAAGCCAGATGTGGAGAAGTTTATTTTGGATGTTACTAGAAAAGAATTTGATATATCTGTGGTCGGAGGATCAGATATAGAAAAACTGAAAGAACAGTTGGGTGGTGGAACCATATTTGAGAAATACAAATATGTTTTTGCAGAAAATGGACTCATTGCTTTTCATGATGGTAAACAATTGCCAACAGAAGTAAGCAATATGATGTAGCATATAAAATTTGTATCATTTTTAACTGTTGCCTCAAACAAGTTTCATATTTTAGACAATACAAAGTGTTATCGGCGAGGAGAAGCTGCAAGAATTTATAAACTTTTGTTTAAAATATATATCTGAATTACATTTGCCAATCAAACGTGGTACTTTTATAGAATTTAGAACAGGTATGCTTAATATATCACCAATTGGCCGTAACTGTACTAAAGAGGAACGTATTCAGTTTTATGAATACGATATTGAAAATCAAATTCGTCAGAAATTTATTCAAGCTCTTAAAAAAGAATTTCCAGATCTTGCTTTAAGATACAGTATTGGTAAGTAAAATTTTATACTTAAAAATTAATTTTTAGTTTAATTAAATTAAAAGAATGAACAGTTTTATACATAGCGCGTATTACGTGCCAGCAAAAAGGAATATACAAAACTTAAAGTGAAACAAATTTCTTTCGTTTTATATATCAAGGTGGTCAAATATCTTTCGATGTTTTTCCTATTGGTTGGGACAAAACGTATTGTCTCAGACACATTCAAGGGTACGATGAAATACATTTCTTCGGTGACAAAACGATGGAAGGTGGTAACGATTACGAAATTTATGAAAGCGATTTAACTGTTGGTCATCGTGTAACTTGTCCGGAAGACACGATTAATCAACTTAAGGTTCTTATGGCTGTTATTAAAGAACAGAAAGATCGAGAACAATTTACTCTGCCTTTGCAATGCGCATAATGCACAAAATTGTTTAATTTCGTTCTGTTTAAACTACATTTTGAAAGGCAGGGTGCTCCTTTTTATTTCTATTATTATAATATAAAAGTGTCAAGTTTTATGCTATATATTATAAAGATGTATTAGTAAACATAGTTGCTTCCTGTAAGAATGTATTAACTTCATTTGTATAAACTGTATAAAAAGGTTTATACAACAAGTATCGGGTTAGTGCATTAAATGTTTTACTTAATAAACAGAAAGTATTTTTACATGTTACATTACCACTAGACATTTCATTTCTAATAGTTACTGTATAAATTATCATTCCCAAATGAAATCTTTATAAATAACTATATATTTCCTAAGTAAAATAAAAAAATGTTAGCAACGAAAATTTTTTAAATTAACTGTACTTTATGCAATTAATATTTGGAATCTAAAGAAAATCAGCATAATTTTCATTTGTTACAAACGCTTTTATTTTATAAAAATAAAATCATATATATTATATATATGTACATATACATCAACAATAACAATTAGTATAAAATATATAAAACCAAATATTAAACATGACACAGATTGTTTTTCTTAGGATTAATGTAAATTACATACAAAAATTATTAAAAATTGTAAACTACGGTAAAAGTTATTTAACGTTATTTCTGTAACTGTTTTTCCAAATGTAAATATAATTGACTTTATATAATTATATGTACGTGAAAGTCAGTTGTAACATGATAGTGTATTGTAAAAAAGAGGCATGTTCCCAGCTTTTAATATCAGTATTAAAATGCACGTTTTCGATATGTCATTTAAGCGTAAGTCATAATGCCCGTCAATTTTCTGTGTTTACATTCCCTGATAAACGGGCATACGCTTTGCTGCAAATGCTGCAAGTCCTTCGAGTCTGTCTTTTGAATGTACAATTTCATTGTAACATTGTTCCTCAATTTCAAGCCCATCGGTGATAGATCCTTGAAGTCCCTTTGATATCGCCGTTTTTGCCACTCTAAAACAAAATATATATAAAGTATGTATAAGCCAGGGTAGTTTATACTTCCCACTCACCTTACTCCAAGTGGTCCATTGGGTAAAATTTCTCTGGCTATAGATAAAGCAGACTGATAAGCAGCATCCCCCTCTTTATTTTGTGGAACTACTTGATTTATCAGACCAATTTTCATCGCTTCTTGACCGTCGATTAAACGTGCCGTATAAATGAGTTCTTTTGCTTTAGCAGGTCCGATTATTCTTGGAAGTCGTTGTGTACCACCGGCGCCTGGAATAATTGCCCATTTTGTTTCGACAAGACCCATTGTAGCTTCTGATGCTGCGACTCTGATATCTGTGGCTAAAGCAAGCTCTAATCCTCCGCCTAATGCGGCACCATCAATGGCAGATATCACTGGGGTCGGTAAAGATTCTATGTTGTTCATCATGTTTCTTAAGCACGAAACAAATTGGGCAGTGCCTTTAGTGTCCATTATTGTTCTTTCTCGTAAATCAGCACCAGCACAGAAAATTTTTGGTATCATGCTGCGAATAATCAATACTTGCAACTTTGAATCCTCTTTCATGGAAGAAATAGCATCGGTTAACTGATTAACTAAAGTCTTTCCAAGTGTATTACAAACATTTGGCCGATTCAGTCCCAATACTGCAATGCCATTGTCCTTTCCATCCAAATATTTAAGTATTATTTCCTTTGGTTCATCTTTTGGATTTAACATTACATTTGTAGACATTGCCTTCACAGCAGTTTTACAAATGTTGTGAAAAACATGTCTGGTAGTTGTCGTTAAGGGACCCATTATGTAAAGCAATTGTATGTAGCTTTTTGCTGAATTAAGTCCTGTGCAAGTGCAATCTGAAAAACAATTTTCATTAATAAAATGTATGACATAAGAATATACAAATTGCAATAAACAATATAATTTGTTTATAAAAATTGAAATTTTATATGCTTAAGTATAAAAATAAAATAATACCACAAGTAAAATTTTGTTTATTCAAGTAAGTAAATGAATTGTAAAATTATTAACAAATGGTTATTTGTAAATAATAACGTTGATATGTGTTAGTATGACTTGCGTTTCTTTTTCGAATATATTACATTATCTAATTGAAACATAAAAATAGAAAGAAAGAGTAGCTATGATAGAAAAATTCAGATTGTGTAAGAATTAATCAAATCAATTAATAAATACTGGTAGATTTAAAAAAAATGTAATAATTACCGTATTTTTTCCAAACCGTAAAGGAATGTTATGAGGCGACTCCTTGGACTTTATGCACCGTCGCGTTTTACCAATAACATCACATTATTTGTGGAAGGGAGAATCAAGGAAAGTTCAAACATAACGCAGTAACCTCAACTCAGCTTTCAATACCTCCGTGACGACGTCGCAGACGCAACTACTTAGTTGCTTGAAAAATGAAAGAAAATTATACTTTGCGATTTATTGATGTTATACGTGTATTTATATAGCGCGCGTTATACGCACACTGATAAGACATAAATAGCAGTATACATGATACGATTTTCTATTTGGGTCAATTTTATGAAACGTAAGTAATTAAAAGAATCAAAAGAAAAATATTTTCAAATATTTTATAAACTATTTTTAATTATACATATATATATATATATATATATATATAGATTATTGAGACATTTAAATTTTTATATGAATATAAATGCAATCCAGCTTTATCCTAAAATTCTCAGAGATCCGATTAAAATAATCTTATAAATGATAAAACGAACAAAAAGTATCATTAACGACTACATCACGTACGATAGATAATGATTCGAAATTTGATAGGAATTACTGGGGTTATTTTAGGATAATTAAAAAAACAAAGAAAACAATTTATGACTAAGGAAAATTTAATGATAAAATTAAAAATCTTTTCAAGTATCTGGACATTGTGGAAAAAGGAACGAAAGCGATACAGCAAGTCTAACAGTTTCATTTAAAAGTGGTTATATGTGATTACATAATTATGTAAATGAAATGAGATAAAGTAAAATCAGAATAGTGTGTTTACCATAAAAAACGAAATATAAAATGAAAAAAAAAGAAATATAATTATCACAAGTACGTGATATGTAAAACGTACCATGGCAGAAAAAAAGTGCAGATAAAAATGAGCATAAAAATAGTTAGCATTTATCAGTTATTTAAGTAGAATAAAAAAATATAATCAGTTGAAAAATGAAATTATTTCATATCTCCGAATATTTCATTTTGCCATTTTATTAACTTATTATATTTAAACGTAAGCTCAATTGTCACGCAGAATTAAAAATATCGCAGCATTAAAAAGTTCTGACTTTGCAAAGAATTCGTAGAAACTATTACAAATAAATAAATAAATAAATAAATATCCGATGTTGACCTGAAATGAAAAGGCATTTTCTTTGATCAGCTTATCTTGTCTTATCTTAATTTTTCTTTTATTTTCTTCTAAAACCAATTGTTTATTGTTTCAGATTCAACAAGATGCAATGTTTTACCACTGGTTCGAACAGTAAGAAACAGGACTGCCATAGAAAAGAACCATTTTCCAGTAATGTAAAAAATGGTTCAATTTTATGGGTAGATTAGCTGATTTCGAAAAAGATCAACAGTTTACAACGACGAAATTTTATGCGGAAGTTATTGTAACAGGTGGAGGTCGGAGCATTGATTTTGTAGCTAACGATAATTTCTCTGAAACCAAATGAGCGATGTGGGAAGATCTTTTCCATACGAATTCACGTGTTCTGTCGTGATCGTCCGTGCTTTCCACTCGCACCTAATTAAAATAAAATTCAATTAATTTTCTAACTACGATATACAAAATAATACAATAAATCAGGTTATTAACACACTTGTTTTGGTTGCAGAACTCGAATAGAATTGAGGGTAGCAACGCCACCGTGAAGAACTCGAAGACTCAATTTTCCGGACATTTCAGCGGTGGTTGCAGTCGCGCTTCTCAGTTCTTTCTTCGCCGTTCTACCGAATTCCTTTTCAACTTTCAATATAAGAGGACCCAGCGTGAATCTCGTCTTTATCATGGTGTGATCGCTCATCATGTTCACCGATACATCACCCGATCTTTGAAGGCTCGCGAGTCCGTAAAGGGTTGCCCGTGCTTTTGGCTTAGCTTTCTTCGCCTGTGGATTCAATTTTATTTATCAGACCAAACTATTCGTCCTTTGTTCTCACGTTAATGCTTACCTTATTTTTGTTATTTGTTACTTGATTCTTCGTTTTGTTTTTCGTTGTACCTCGATTTTTGTTCGTTTTTTTACTGCCTGTACCAGACGTGCGTCGATTTGTAGATTTTGTAGCGGATTCCATTATGGATCTGTTCCCAATGTCGGACGAAGTAGTTGCGAGTGCCTCCTTTTCGATCGCGTTCAAAGATGCAGTGATGTTTTCGGTATTCTCCAAAGTTTTCTATAAATCATTATTAGCATATTAGCAACAATTCCATTCTTCTACCAGACGTATATTATACCTGTGTATTTTCAAGAAGATCCATAGCGATCTTCTCGGTAGTGATCGTTACTCTATCGATACCGCTTTTCTTCGTCCCGCTCTTATTACTGTTCTTCTTCAATTTCCCTTTGCTCTTTTGTTTGTTCGTCTTTGATCTAGTATTTGGATTGGTCAGTTTCACCGTCACTGGATCGTAATTGTTGCGCAAGATTTTATTTATCCTTTCCAAGATGTTGTCGACGAAACGATTGTATTTTGCCACGTAGATCGCTGATACGTCGCTGCTCGAATCCGATCGCATGCCACCTGAAACATATAATAATATCTTTTCAATTCGTATGCACTTCGTGCGAGGTATTTAATTTTGAAACGGAGTGTATACAAAGTGGCGTTAAGGTATGCGATGAATGGACGAGAAAAACTTCCGTGTGCCGACCTCGATGAATTAAGTTCGTAAGAAAGAGCGACAATGTTAACGGTATATCGGAATCCTTTGGTAAAGCCAAACTGGTATCCGATCTGTGTCACGACCCGTTTCTCTTCACCTACAGACCTGTCTGAGTGAACACGTATGGATAAGGTGCCTAAAAACTCTCCCCGTTCGTTGATCTTGTTTCAGCCACTTTCTTCGTGTCATCATCAAATTGTTATAAACCATCAGGGTTTTCTATCGATTCTTCAAATACCAATGAAACATTACAGTACCGAGACTGGGTAGGCTTTCCACGCGGAACGCGGCTGTCAGAACGCGGCAGGACTTTTAATTAGATGCTCAGAAGTCCAGGTCAATTAACTTTCTACAGGACTTGGAACGGCCAGGTCCAGCAAAGGTGTGACCATAGCGTCGGTAGAAATTTTTTTTTTTTTTTTTTTCTCAGCTTTCACCGAGCAAGTGCGGATCCAAAACGGAAACCAGGCCAGTGACCCAACGTGTAAAAGCGTGAACGTGAGTGGCGGTAGAAAAATCTGGTTCCGTACGCGACCCTGACCCACAGCCAAAGTCATGGCTGTTTCTCGTCCTCGATCAGAAATCGTGTGATACAATTTTCCTCGTCAACCTGTCGGCGATCGATCACGGTTTTATTTTTCCTGATTACATTTAACGATAGCTTCCGTTTCGAAGGTGGATATATCAAGGGATCAACGGACCGATCGACGTATCAATAATAAATAACGTTCAATCTTTCTGGACTTCAAAATGTCTTGGAATTTTCCAAGTTTCAATATTTCAGAATTGTATGGTTCTCTTTAATCAACGGACGATTCTAGAAGCATTGAGAAATCGTAAATGCATAATTATTTATATCGTGAAAGTAACAGAAAAAAGTATTTGAAAGAAATAAGATAATTTTGCGATAAATCCATTCGCAATAATGTATTACGGTATACGAATTTTTCCACTTTACGAGCGAGGGTTAAAATTAGAGTTCTAATTAATAATTCTGCATTTGTACGAGAAGCAACCGCTGCGAAGGGGTTAAAAAAAAGCTAAGTGACAACACATCACGCATCGAATGATAAATGAAACGAACAGTACATTTCGAGAAATCATGAGAATAGGAAAAGAGAACTTATCCTTTGGACGATGGTGTTAGAAATAAAAGTCAATACACAAGTTTTGTTTTTTTTTTGTAAAAACAATAAATTATCTGTATTTTGCGATCCAGAATGGACAATGCCTCTGTACAAGCATTTTCTTTTTTCTAAACAGAAACGTTATATTACAATGAAATAAGCGACACCGTATTTGGCCATGGTTTTTCAAAGGGGTGTTTTTAAAATGAAAACAATCCATTTCGAATTAAAAAAGATTGCGTTAATAAGTGGCCAGTTACCGAATCGCTTATTTTGTTATTCGTGGCTCTGTTTCTCTCTCACTCTTACATAAAAACACGCGGAATCCCTCATTATTCTTTTTTTTACAAATGTTTCGACAAAAGAAAGAAAATACGTGACGTGAGGTCACCAAGCCAAAGCACCTTTCAATACTATTTATCTCACACCATCAAAGTACCTTTCCTTCGTTTCGCATTAACGTCCAATATCTATAATTACTTTTCATGCATGCATTTTAAAGTGAAATTCGCTGAAAAATAGAGAAAAAGAAATAAAAATTTGAGGCGGATGTATAAAGCATCTTATAAAATAATACGGTGCTGTCTGTTTAGTTTTATATACATATATATAACTGTGTACTGATGATATTTACCATGTTCGAGCTCAGTTGGATATATCTACCCATAAAAATCAATTAAAAATATTCTCTGAAGTCAATAGAAACATAATATAATAAATTCTATTCAAAATATGAAAAGTAGCGAGAAAGCCGCCATTGCGATTCCGCGCATGCGCGCTCATTCTCCGCGCATGCTGCGCAGTCTCGTGGGGGCAGTCGCGTGTCGACGCCTGTGGTGGGAACACCGCGCTGCGCAACGATCCCATTTCGTGGACAGCACTGTACTATTAAATGAATATAAGGTAACCTCTTCATTTTGTAGTCAGCGAAAGAAATGCAGGTACTTTGAATTATTTCTCATTCCATTGCTGTTCTTACGCGAGTTTCGAATACTTTAGCTATGTACAATCCCCTTCATATTCGTTTTCGAATTTTCCTATGCTGTTCGACATGCAAATGATTATGATTAAAGATATCGATGTTAATAAATAAAAACATTAGAAATAGAATAAATATTATCGTTATTAAATTACTACAACTACTACCAACGAAATGAAATATGAAAATACTCGTTTCAGGATAATTTTTCAATGAGAAGAATGAAATTCGTCGAACAGCATCAATCGATAGGAGCTTCTCAGATGAAACCTCGTACTGGACCTTTTGCCTTTTTCAAAGTGCGCAAGTTCTGTTAGCCGTAAGAGCGGTAAGCTATTTTGAAATTTAGTTAGGTTATATTTCTCAAATGAAATCATTCGTGAACCGATTGTCGAGAAGCCGAAGCATAAACGAGCAAAAATAAAATGGATCACAGACGAAAGCCTTTTTATTCCGACCACGTTATGTTTGCTCGTTTACTTAACTTTCATGCGTTCGCGCGTTCGTTGCCTTGGATTGGTATCTTGCTAATTGGAATGACGACGTTAGTGTTTTATTTCCGGTCTACTTGTTACCTTGATTTCTATCATACCATTCCAATCATGTTTTCGTAAATTCATATATCAGATAACCGATCAAAAATAAGACTTTTCTCCTTAGAGAAATCGTACTTTATACAGGACGTATCAAAATATATGTTAAAAAAAAAAGCAAAAAAAAGCAAGATCACTTCTCGGCAACGATTACGTTAATAAGCTTAACCGAACTCTCGAACGACAGAGGAAGCATCGACTGCTTCGCAGCGATGAAAAGAGCGATAGGAGTTGAGCAGATTTATCAGGAATGATTGTTCGCGACTTCCCGCTCGTTTCCCTCCTCCTCGTTAGACGGTTGCCTTCGAGGAGGGGGGTGTAGCACGCGTGCGAGATTTACGCGCGTGTTTATGCCCGTTGAAACTGTGTTTCTTGCTCTTTCTCTTGAACTCACGTGCTTGTCTGGCGCCGGTGATGTCGGTGATGCTGTCGACATCGTCGTCATCCTCGTCGTCTTCGTCCTCGTCCTCGTCCTCCTCCTCCTCCTCGGTGTAGACGAGATCGACGTCTTCGTCGTCGTCGTCGTCATCGTCGTCGTCGTCCTCGTCGTCCGTGTCGGCCACGTTGGTAGACACGGCGGGAACGTGGACAGGATTCGACACCGATTCCGCAACTTCCAAAGTCGACTCGTGTACGTTGGAGGCCGCCTGACCCTCGGCGATCGTGTTACCCTCTTCGTCCTCGGCACCGGTCGATTCGTTATCCGCCCCCGTTGCCTCGGCCGCAACTTCCGCCGCCTGTTCCGTTTCTTGAGCCGCGGCATTTAGATCAGCTTCGACAGCGGCCGGAATCGCTTGGACGGCCGGTTGCGATGCTGGGGCAACGGGTTCTACGGCGCTCGTTTCCTCGTCGTCGTCGTCGTCATCGTCCTCTTCGCCTGCAATCATTTGTCGATTATTCGTTTTACGGAATATAAGTAGCTCAACGACGAGATGATAATGCGAAAACTACTCGCAGTTATAATTCATCTTTCGAGATCTAGGTCAATGCAAAGGAAGTAGCGCGTAGAAATTCTTTTCGAACCGAGATCCCCGTCGATTTATGTTAATTCGAGTGAGTTTGAAATATTTTGTACCGTTACGCGTCAGAATTTCTCTGTTCGCCTAACCGGAAGTTTCGATGTTTGCATAACGGCTAACGTTTGCGATGTCGCTGTACTTCTCGATTCACGTATCTTCGATATCGAAATAGAGTAGAGGCGTTATTTTACCTAATATATCCTCGATGAAACGTTCCAGATAATCAGAATCGTCGTCATCGTCGTCATCTTCCTCCTCGTCGTCGTCGTCGTCGTCGTCGTCACCCGTGATATCGAAATCCACGTCGTCGTCGTCGTCGTCGTCGTCCTCGTCTTCGCTGACCGCTGGTGGTTGGGCCGCTTGCCTTTGCGTTCCAACCACGTTACGGTTCAACGTTTTCTCTTCGGATATCTTGGCCGTTGGTAGTGCGAACGCCCCGATTGTCAGGCAGCACAGCACCGCCAATGCTATCGCAAACTTCATTGTTCTACAAAAAAAAATAAAAAAAGGAAAAGAAATAAAGGAATTTTTCATTTTTATTATTATTAGATTCATTCAGACTTCACAAACGACGATATCGCGAATTGAATTCGAAGTATCGATCGATCGGTCACAATTGAATGCCAAGGTGTCGACACACGAGCAGCTAGTCCACTATCGTTGTACACAATGTCACTGAACCCGTAGTGTCTGATTAGAGAACATCGTTTCCTTGAAGAGGAACTTCCGGTTGTTCACCAATTCACGAATCGATATCCAGGAATTAAGGGGTTGCCACGATCGAACAGGGTATCACGGAGTCAACGTCCCTTCGACTCACCTCTCAATTCGTTTCTTTCTTTCTTTCTTTCTTTCGACGAATGTCCTGTTTCGTATCAGGGAGCACCGGGTGACCCGTGTCTAGGATGATCGGACCGTTCGATCCACGCGTCTGATCCACCAAGCTAACCGATCAGAGTGTTAAAACAGACGAGACGGCTCGCCACGACCCTTTTATACCGACTTACCTCCACCGCACTCGTTCTCGTTCGTCGTCCTCTTTCCCGATCGTGTACTACACCTTTTTCGTCTTCTCCACGTGGCTCATTGCCTTTTCTTCCTCTCCTGAGAACGCGCGTTCCGCCGTTCGTAAATGAACCGGTGCGCTCCACCACTAATGAGCCACCCTGTACGTTAATTAATTTTAACAGTAATTCGTTTAATATTTCAAGCTAACCAGATAAAATCATTCATTTTAAAGCAGCTTCTCCAAAGGGAAAGTATTCCCCCCAATATATTTGGGTGACCTTTGAATTTTCATAGATCCATTTTTTTTTCCCTTATCTAATTTGAAATATTTGTTTTAGGTATTCGCAACGATGGGCGATAGCGGTAATGAAATATCGCGAATAGTTTGGACGAACAGCGAGGAGTTGGCAAATTTAATCGAAAGTACGTAGAGGTATGTGAACGCATGGGCGGACGGTACGATTTCAGGTGAACGAAAATCCGGAATTCTGTTTGAGGACAAGGAGCGAAAGCAACGCCTGATTGCTGGAGCGATCGTCTAACTGTAAATACGAGGCAGCTTCCTCTTCGCTCTAACTAGATAGATCATATTCCTCGTATCCGTTGAATCAGATTCTTCGAGTTATCAGATTTTTTACTTACATTCTTTTACCATTTCACAATTTTTAACGCTGTAAATTATATTTGCTGTAAAAGTCGTGCTGTAAAGAGCATTCTAATCGCATCCGTTAGTGCACTTTCGTATGATGCGACAAACGGTAACTTTCTAGCACATTAGAAACGAATTTGATTCACCTGCGTGCACTGTATATGTGCTTTTTTTCGTCATTGATTTTCAAATGACCGTACAGGGTGTGCTAAGAAAAATATTGTTACGTTCCTTGATGTTTGCTCTACAAAATAGCCGACTCCCATTCTTGGGTAGCTTCTGTCAACTTTGTAATAAATTATTAAACACGTCGCGGCGGGACGTTCTGTATCGGCTAGGTGGACCACGCCGTCCAGTATTATGATCAGCTGACCGAGCCGATATTACCCAACTCTATACAAGTTAGACCAGAGATGTTCAGGGAAGCTATGGTGTCCTTCCCACTCTCTGTATCGTTTCGCCTTAAATAGTTTGCGACAGACAAGATATAGAATCTATCCTTGTCTCTCGCAATCTATTTGACAATGTCTAATTCTATTGTCAGAGTATATTCCAATCGAAACTATTCGTTTATTCACGTTCCGATTTCTGTCCAGTGTTCGCGCATTTGGCCAGCATTTTATGCGATCCGGGAGTCCGTAAGGATCAGCGTGTCCGTCGTCGACTCTCCATTCGATTGGAATATGGGATTTGGTGTCACAACGCGCCAAGGAAGTAGTCCGCCGCTTCGTGAATTAGTAATCAGGATGTGTGCTGCGACTGACGAACACATTTTTCGTGTATACGACCGTCGTAAGTATGTACATATATATATATACAGGGTGTCCCATGGGTCTGGTCCAAGCTGTATCTTGGATCTATCGATCTTCGACCCGAATAGCTTGGATACTTTTTTGTAGAGAATACCAAGATGCATCGACAGACCTTTAAACGAATGTACAATTGTAATTTGGAATAATGAAATTGACCTTGAAATCAAAATGGAGCAGCAAAGATTTCATTTAATTTTTTCTGGTAATGACTTTGATATTTTTTACCATTTTTAGACATACCTTGGCCCAGTTGCCTGGACCATCCAGTACCTGTTGAAGAAGCGGCAGAGAAAGGCGAGGAAGAGTGATAGTGAAGAAGAGAGGAAGATAGCAGAAGGAAAGAAAAAAAAGAACGGATGAAATTAAAAGAAAGAAAGGCGATGACGAGATGAAAAATTGAAAGAGAAAGTAAAAAGGAGAAACAGAGAAATAGAGGATGCAACAGGTGAGAGCTGTTATTAATGATCGTGTAATGGAAGAAGAACAAGGAGTTAGAATGATAGAAATTCTCTGTAAAAAAAAAAAAAGACTAGAAATTGAGAGTAACCAAGAGGCGAGAACCGTCGTAGGGAACAAGAGTAGGATAAAAGCGATTCTTTGTAATTTCTTCTAACATGTACAATTTTTTAGAAAATTGATTTTTTAAAAAAGTACATCGATTGGAGATGGTAAAAGCTAACATGCGTGAATTGTTCCACGCTGGAATCCTTGACTGTGTCATTCGCCCCAAGAATGTCATTCATTATTCATTGAATGAGCGAGAATGTATTGCCCCCGAATTGTGTGCTTGTACGGTCTTATTGAAAATTCAAATTCGCAATACTTTCAGAGACAAAAATACACGTGTTATAGCTATTCAGATTTTTTTGTACAGTTACAATCAGTAGAATCACCCAGCGTAGTTCGAATAATAAAAAAGTAAATTGATTTTAGGGTGGTTGTATCACAACAGACTTGGTACCAATCGCGTCAAAATGGAAATATTTGAATTTAAAATTATAACATTTAATATAACTGGAGAACGCTATTTATAACTTTTTTCCAACCAGAGGATTATAGATAATATTAATTCTGTTATAACATTTAAGTTTTAGTATGAAATTAATGTTATCTATAATAAATAAGTAAACAAAGTACAATTTTCTTATCATATAAATATAAATACAATCGCTTTTATTTTTAAATACTTAAGTTGTTCTGTAATTTACTGTTGTTAACTGCGCATCTACGCATCGACAGAATTATATTCTAGGATTCAAGGATAAAGGGAATTCCAGAGGTATTGACACGTATTTAAAAAATAATATATAAAGTTTAATTTCAGTATGAAATTCGAATGATAAGCATTGTATATGTTTCAAATAGTTTAGAGTTCATTCTGTTTTATAATGTTTTGCGGTTTGTTTTTGTATTATTCAACAGCTGGTTTAGTTCCTGTCAGATGGCTTTTGTCAGTCGGGTTTGAACGACTCCAGTCATACTTAACCTCTTCTAAAAACCATCTATAAAATCTGAAATTATTACATAAATAATGAATTTAATAATTTTTACCAATTAAATTAGATGTGGTATTCTTTGTACAGTCTTATTTTATAATAGCAATGATATTTTTCATATTTATAGGTGATAGTTTATTGTTCATTTATTATGTCATGAAATATACATATATATATATACTGTGTTATAATTATTAATCCTTAGGATAATTCAGTATATTAATTAAAGTAATTTTCTCCTAGTTTTAAATATATTTATTACAACTATAATGGCACAGTCATGTACATCTCCGGCTTGTACAAACAATATGCATGAAAATCTCTCTGTTTCTTGCAATGACTTTACAACAGATTTTTATAAAGTGAGTAAAAGTATATCAATTTATGACATAGTTGGTCTGTTTATTATTAATTATAACTAATAAAATAAGCAATGTATTTATATTTTAGGAATTATCTGCCACTAATGATAAAAATATTGTTAGTTCACCGCTAAGTATCCACATGATATTATCCTTACTTTCTCATGGAGCAGAAGCTGAAACTTTTGATGAACTGATCAATGGTATTCGTTACCATTATAAGGATTTAATACAAGATGCATATAAATCTTTAATAGCTCAACTGAATGTAAGAAGTTATATTAGTTGGGTTGTGTTAAAAACAAAAATTAATATAATAATAGTTCATTTCCTTATAAGGAGCTGACAACAGTTAAGTTATATATTGCAAATGCGGTATGTATTCAAAATGGATTTGAATTACACACAGAATTTTCAGCAATAGCAGCAGAAGCTTATCAATCTGAAATTATGAGTATAGACTTTAAGCACAGTAAAGATGCAGCTATGAAAATCAACGCGTGGATTGAATCAAAAACAAATGATAAAATAGTAGATCTTGTATCTTCAGGTAAATATTTTTATTGTATAATAAATCAAGAAACATGTATCATAATATAACAGAAGCAATTTTTTTGATACAGATAATATCGACGAGGAAACGAAATTGGTACTAATAAATGCAATTTATTTTAATGGTAAGTGGTTACATATGTTTGATAAGCAAAAGACACAAAATAGAGAATTCTATGTTGCTAAAGATAAAACAAAATCAGTACCAACAATGTTTAACAAATCCAACTACAATTATGGTAAAATACCAAAATTGCATGCAAAGTTTATTGAAATTCCATACCAGGTACGTTCAAATGTTTAATATTATACATCAAAAACTTACACTATATCTTACAGAATATGGATATCATAATGACAATATTATTACCCGACGAAGTAGATGGTCTGACAAATTTGCAAAGTAATTTTTCATGGGAAATACTTAAAAATGCATCTCGATTGAACAGAGAAGTCCAATTATATCTTCCAAAATTTAAAATAGAGTTTACTGTAGACTTGGAAACTATTTTACGTACGGTATGAATAACATTTCACATATATTAAGTACATAAAAGAATTATACTTCACATGTGTTATCAATTTTAGCTCCGCGTAAATAAAATATTTGAAGATAATGCCAATTTCAATCGCATTTCGAATAAACCATTGAAAGTTAGCAAAATTTTGCATAAAGCGATAATAGAAGTTGATGAAACAGGTACCGAAGCTGCAGCCGCAACAGGTATATTTCATTCAAATGAAGGGTACATTTACCTCAAATTTTATATAAATTCATGTGGTTTTATTTCAGTTACTAATATGAGATTTTGTCGAATGGCAAACTTACCGGAAGAATTCATTGTCGATCGGCCTTTCATGTTTATAATTGAGCATAAACAAACTAATATACCACTTTTCATTGGAAACGTGAGAGATATAAAAGTCACATCTCAAAAAGACGAGTTATAAGTAACACTTTATTTTAACCAAAGTACACGTTTTTCCCTTATAAAATATATATGCACAAATATAAAATATATATATGCAATTCCATTCGTAAACCAGTTACGTAATTGTTGCGTTAAAAATCTTTAATGCTTCATTTATAATGTTCCTTAATTCTATTTATTAACTCTTCTTTTTTACCAGATGTTTTTAAACATAACTTCTGTAATATGTTTTTTAACTGAGGTACTGTGAACTTTTGTATCTGTAAAAGTAAGTAAATCTTCAATTATTAATATTACTATAAATTTTAATTACTAATATTTTAAACAATGTTTTTATTATTATACCTGTCCATTCATAGCAAGCTCTCGGATTTTATTTGGATCTTCTAACGCAGTACTTTCTCCTGCTGTGCCAGCACTTTTACTTTTTTTCTTGGCCGGTTCAACCCTTGAATTATCAGTGTCTTCATTAAATATTTCATTGTATTCTTCCAATAAGTCTTTTACCCGTTCCCGTATCTCTTCAGTGTTTGGAACTGGAATAAAATTTTAATTATATGTAAGTGAATATTATTATTACTTTGTTATGTTACAGTTTCTATTCGTTAAAACGATAAATACGTATTATTAATATTTTCTAGATAAAACTTACGTGTAGTATCAGGTGGGGGATCACTTTCTTCTAACTGTAAGGCTAATGTTTCTATAGTCTGTTGTTGAATTTGAAGTTTAGGATTTGAAAACAAATCTGGATTATATTCAATGTTTAATTTATTTATCATTTTTTCGAATAACTCAATACCATTTGCATTGGTTGGAGGTGGATTTTCATTATCATCGTATATGTAATCCGACAGATTAGATTCATTAAGCTTTCGAACATTTTCTAGGAAAAAAGATAAAAGATTGTTTCTTTTCTTGTTTTCACAGAAAATTTATGTGCAAATCAAATTTGTATATCTTACAAGTGTACCTTTAAATGGTATTTTATATAAATAAAATCCTCCTCTTCTAGTATGTGGTATCATAGTGTATAAAATGGGTGAAGAATGTTTTCGTATTGACACTGCACATATTATCATTAAATCTCTTGCATCGCATTTATGAAGTAACGCCCCAAATAATAAATTTTTATCTGAAAAAAGATCCAAATTTATATAATATTATTTATATACTGACATTCATAATTCATCGAAATTGTAATTACTGTTACCTTTATTACTTTTTTTAACAGGTATGACAAAATGTGGTGGCCCAAAGTGGTACAACGGATGATAAGAAATAGGTTTTATACAAATTAAATCAATGCCTCGTTCTCGCATTGTACACCAAGTCCTTTCTTCCGCTAGTGTAAGAAATATATTTTTACCACCAAACGTTAGATATTTTTTAACATCCATTTCTAAAACAGGAGATGCTCTCTCTTTGCTTTCTTCATCTCCTGCTTCTCCCTACGTTAAGATTAGAAAAGTTATTAAAAAAATGTAACACAAAAGAACAGATATTATGGTAAAATACATACTCCATCACTGGCTATTTGTAAATACGTGCATGAAGTTAATGGAGTACTTGTAGCTTTGCTTATGTTGTTCTTTTTCAAATATTCTGTTTTACTGAAACAATTGTTTTCTAGATTTAATAAAATTCTAAGGAAATAGAAGAAATTTGAATAAAACTCTGTCTTACACGCAAAGGTTACAAAGAACAACATCTATATTCACATTTTCTCCGAGTCTCAAAGGGAGTTTTGCCATATTCCTAGATGGTAATTTTATTTGCTGCACTATATCTCTTAAAGACATTCTCTCGTAATCATCAGGATCTATTTTTTCAGATAGCATTTCTAAATCTTTATAAAAGACATCATGATTCCAATTTTCACCCAGCCCAACAACAAATAACTGAAGTTCTATATCATTGTAACTTTGTACTTTTACTCTTATTCTATGTTTTTCATTATCAGTCACTGGTGGATTATCTTTACATGTAAAAAGAAGAACTTTCCGAATTGGCATAGTAACAGTGACAGACCTAAATACTCTTGCTGCTTCCCATAAAACATCATGTAATGGATAAGCTGTAGTAGAAGCAATATCTTTGTAATATTTCCACTTGCCTCCTTCATCTAAACAAATTATTTCAAAATTATTTTACTATTTCATTACTTGCAATCATAAAAATAATTACCTATTTCCATTATTTCTTTTAAATCACCCATTGAAACAACATCTAATTTCTGCAGGGTTAAAATATGTCTTGTTCCTGAATTTGTATCCCCTTTATCTGTACCAAATAGAATTAAACCCATCCAATCTTGTCTGCACCATACCAATTTTTGTTTAAGAACTTCTTTGTATTGCTTAATTAAGTGTTAGATTATAAAATATAAATATAGAATGTAATAAATATTAGAAACTAATAATAAATGCATCTATAGATACATTAGCTGTAAAATAATATAAATGATTCCTTTACCCTAATGCATTGTAAAAAGTACGGAATTCCTTCATCTGGATCATTTTCAAACATTGGAGGTGTCGCATCAATTACAAACAGTACCCCATCTCGCACACCATAAAGGTCTTTAAAATTTCCCTCATCACTTTCCTCATTTTCCACATCTTCGTCACTGAATGACATTTTGCAGTTTAATTAACAAAGTTCAAATTTAGCCGTTTATTTTTCTTCAGGAAGAAAGATCAATGGTGAATTCAAACACTGATTAGACAATTGATGTGAGGGTATTTTGAGTGCAAGTGGACAACCGGCCTATTTTATATATCCTTATATTATACAAATTTATAATTAACATACAAACTAAAACGTTAATTACAGTTAAATTGCAAAATTAAACCTTTTATAGTAAATAAACTCAAATTCCACCATTGCGCCATCTATACGAAAACGGCTGAAACTACTCGACAAGTAGTTTCCGCGATTTCCCGATAGGTGGCGCCGGCGTCGATGCTTTGGGGTCCTTGGAACCCCGGATGGTAGGTCGGTATGCAGAGTTAACTGATGCTCGGGGTCCCTGACACCCCAAGAATAATCTTAAATCCGACCGTTGCGCCATCTATACGATAACGGCTGAAACTACTCGACGAGTAGTTTCCGCGAATTCCCGACAGATGGCGCTAGCGTCGATGCTCTCGGGGTCCTTGGAACCCCAGATGGTGGGTCGGTGTGTAGAGTCGATTGATGCTCGGGGTCCTTGGAACCCCACATGGTAGGTCGGTATGTAGAGTCAATTAACGATCGGGGTCCTTGGAACCCCAGATGGTAGGTCGGTGTGTAGAGTCAATTGATGCTCGGGGTCCTTGGAACCCCTGAAGGTAGGTCGGTATGTAGAGTCAATTGATGCTCGGGGTCCTTGGAACCCCAGGCGGTAGGTCGGTATATAGTCAATTGATGCTCGGGGTCCTCGACACCCCACGACTAAAATTCGACCGTTGCGCCATCTATACGAAAGCGGCTGAAACTACTCGATGAGTAGTTTCCGCGGTTTCCCGATAGGTGGCGCCAGTGTCGATGCTCTCGGGGTCCTTGGAACCCCTGATGGTGGGTCGGTGTGTAGAATCAATTGATGTTCGGGGTCCTTGGAACCCCAGATGCCATAATGTCAACAGTGAGTACAGTATGTGTAATCACTAAATAATATAAACAGAAATGATACGTGCAATATAGATTTAATGAAAATAATTAAATTAATTTGAGGTACCGTAGGTGTGGTAAAATGTCGGGTGAAATAGATATTTTTGATGATAACGAGGCTCAAATGCCTCAGGATCTTGGAGATGATGTTGTCCAAGATGTTTTAAAGACTGGCACAGATTTACGCCAATATTCCAGACAAATTGAAAAGGAATTAAAGGAAGTCGAAAATAAATCTATTCAGGACTACATTAAAGAGAGTGAAAATATAGCCAGTCTTCATAATCAAATTGCTGCATGCGATAACATACTAGAGGTCAGACTTCATTTACGATCATAATGGTAAAAATGAATTTATTACAATTACTTTTTTCTTACAGAAAATGGAATCAATGTTGATGAATTTTCAATTAGATCTAGGGAGCATTAGTTCAGAAATACTTTATCTCCAACGTAAATCTGTAGCAATGAGTCAACAGTTGTCTAACAGGCAGATAATTAGAGGTCCTCTCAGCCAGTTTATAGAGGATATGACAGTGTCAGAAGCTCTTATAGCGTAAGAATGATGTTTATATAAATACTTATATAAATCGAGATGTTTTATATTTATAATGTAATTTAATATACACAGAGGAATTATGGATTGTCCTGTAACGGAAAAAGAATTTTTAACCCAACTGCAAACGTTAAATCATAAAATCAATTTTGTAAAGGAGCAAAGTTTTAAAGAAGCAAAATCTTGTTTAGACGTGAAAGATATATTAGAGAAGTTAAAAATGAAAGCTTTGGCAAAGATCAGAACGTATCTTTTGGAACAAATTTATAAGTGCAGGAAACCAATGACAAATTATCAAGTGCCGCAGAATAATATGTTGAAATACAAATTCTTTTTTGAGTTTGTTTTAGCGAACGAACGAAACGTAGCGGAAGAAATTTGTGGAGAATATATTAGCACAATGAGTAAAATATATTATTCATATTTTAAATCATATTCTTCAAGATTAATGAAATTACAGGTAACAGTATAATATTTAAACAAAGAACTACATTTATTGATGCTTATCAAATATTTTTTAGTTTGAGGAAGGAGCAACTAAAGATGATTTAATGGGAGTTGAAGATAACGTGGGAAGAGGCATTTTTCACAAAACTACATTAAAACACAGGGGTACTGTATTTTCTATAGGTAACAGAGGTGATGTTTTAAATTCTCAATTGGAAGCGCCTATAATTGTACCTCATACTGCCACAAAAACAAGAGTATGTGTATCTATGGATTTTTGTTCTAAGAATTATTCAAAATTATAGTTAACTATTCAAGAAGTTAACAAAATTTAATTATGTACTTTATTTCAACAGTATCATTACGAAGCTCTTTTCAGAAGCGAACAGTATGCTTTAGTAGATAATGCTTGTCGAGAATACTTGTTTTTAACCGAATTTTTTAAAGTTCGTGGTGCACAAGCAATGGATATTTTTAATCAGGTAAAGTAAAACAATTTTTTGATGTAGTTTCAATTAAATTAATGATAAATGTGTTTCCAATAGGTAATGGGAAAGACATTAAACTTGATGGTGAAAAATTTGCAATCTTTTGTGGATGATTGCTATGATACAATTGCTTTATTCCTTTGCTTACATTTAGTGATGCGTTATCAATTAACTTGTCATAAAAGAGCGGTGCCGGCTTTGGATAAGTATTGGGATAACATGACATCAGTAATTTGGCCTAGGTATTTATTTGAATGTACTAATATAATTTTAAATATAGTTAACGAATGTAATATTACTTGCATGTTTCAGATTTGAGTATGTTTTCCAGTTAAATATTCAAAGTATAAAGGATTGTGATCCGTTAAAATTAACCAGAGAAACTGGACCGCACTATGTAAGTTTGAAACATTATACTCGAGAAGGATTAATTTTTTATTCCCAAAAATTTATTTATAGATTACAAGAAGATATGCTGAATTTAGTGCTGCAATGGTTAGCGTAGTCGAGGGATTTCCTTGCGAAGGGGCGACACAGTTATTAGCAGAATTAAGGGAAGCTGTTCAGTATTTCTTATTAAGAATGGCAGCTACGTTTCCTGATAGAACTCAACAATTAGTTTTTCTCATTAATAACTATGATTTGGTTCTTGGTGTTTTTATGGTAAGAAATTAAATTTAAATTGTTATAATTTTTAATTACTTACAATAAGAGAGAATATCAGACAACATTAATTTCAACTATTTAGGAAAGAACCCGAGACAATTCAAAAGAGGCTGAAAGTTTTCGGGATCAATTAAATGCACGTTCATCGGAATACGTTGAGGAAATTTTAAGTCCATACTTTGGTGGTATAATACAATTAGTGAAAGAATCAGAGGCTTTAACCGAGAAAGATCAAGCAGATGATTTAAAAAGACAAGAGGGAAAAGCATTAGCGCTGGTACAGTCTTTTACAAATAATTGGAAAAGGGCGTTAGAAGAAATTAATCGCGAGGTACTGAAATCATTTCCCAGTCTGGTACTGGGAACAGCGTTGTTTCAACGTGCAATGACACAATTAGTGCAATATTACAACAGACTTCACAAGATATTACCGCCAAATGCGCGAACTCAGTTGACTAATATTCATCACATAATGAGGGAAATTAAGAAATACAAAACGAATTATTAAAAAAGCTGAACAACAATTTTATTGTTGTTTACCATAGATTTCATTATTGCTATATGTTTAACGTAAACACATGACAGTAAGCATAATATGTTAAACAATGTTGATTTTTCAACAAGTTTGATATAAACGAATAAGTAATAGATAACAGTTTAGAAAATATAAAATTTCTTGGTAAAGGTTTTTCCTTGATCGAATAATAGTAAATATTTGTAAATAATTTAGTGTATTAGTGCAATATAAACAATAATGAAATGTATTAGGCAGTGAAAAACACTGAATGTTTATTTATAAAAGAATAAAAACTACAGTAATACTAATAATGGTATTTTCTATACAATTAAATAATTAACTTTTTGCATTTGAGCGAATGCAACGCACGAGTAGATAACATACATCTATGTTATATAAATTAGTTCTCTACATTTTCTATACATATACACATATACCTTGATCAAAGTCCCATTATCTTCACTTTGTATATTTGGGTAACATGTATGGCAAATTGTATCAATTTTTCAATTAGTAAATTTATTCTTTTAATAGTCGCAGAGATTTTTATCCCTATAGAAATAAAGTATTTAAAGACTAGTGTTTTCAAAATTCTAAGATCCAGCATCAAGGATACTGTACTAACTTGGAGCCAATGAATTACAAAGAATTAAATAGTTTTGTTAATCTGCGACTAACGCATTAGCTGAAATGCATAACTTTTCAAAAGGTAGGACCTAAAAGTTGTTATATATTTTTATAATATACCATCAATCGCATGTAAGACCCCATTTGTTGCTGGTATATTATGCATGGTAACGTGTGCCTCGTTTACTCGTACTCGCCCTAGAACAGCAAACAAGAATTTTCTTTTCTTTTGTATTGAAAAATTTTAAACAATATTTCTTTTTACCATGCACTTACCGCCATTTTTATGGATATGAATTGGCGACTGAGGACGAAGGGTATCTTTTTGTAAATAATACCTCATTCCTGCTGTGTATAACGTCGATGGTGTTACATGTTTCAAAACTATCGTTTTCGCAGCTTCTGGTCCATCAGCTTCTGACCAGACCGGTGTTCCATCTTTCGAGGCCAACTCGAAAACGGAGTCCGTTGGAGCGAAAATAGTGAAGGTTTTCGGTCCTATAATAATTATTTTCATGTTAAAATAACTTTAAAATTGAATTTCATGTTCGCTGAAATGCAGATGCGCGCGCATCCTGACGCCATGGTTGCATACTTACAGGCGCCTATGTCTTTCCAAGCGTTCATATTCATATTACCTGATAACGTATCTTGAAGACCCGAAGCATAAAGGATCTTTAGGAAGGTGGTAAATCTTTTCTCCCGATCTGCATGCAATGTTTGTACCAAATCCCCTACAGGGAGCGGGAACATGACCCTATCTACGGCGTGAGCAATTCCTTGTGGGATTTCGATATCACGTTTATTTGATGCTACCTTTGCTCCGTTTATTGTTGTTACCTGCTTGTGAAAATGAATATAAGGTAAAAACATCAGTGTCTGATTTGCCTCGAATCAGTCGTTTAAAAATAGGGAAACCCATAGTGGAAAATAATGAAGCTTTTGTGAAACAAAAGTATACCTTTATGTCGTTCCATTCATGATCATGCATTTGATATTCATTCACTCTTAATTGTGTCCCGGCCAAGCTAATGCCGGTCATTTCGTCTTGTAAGGAATCGATCCTGAAGGCTCCTGGTATCACATGATGAAGCAGAAGCTGTTAACATAACAGTTATTAATTTTCAGCTTTACAGAGTTAATTTATATATTTGATAAGAAATTTTGAATACTCACTCCACTAAGGAGTCTAGGGTTATCACGGAATTTTTGTTCTGCTTTCTCTGGTCCGCCAAGCTGTACCAACAACGTCCTGAAAGCCTTATCTGTCGGGATGAATATCGTGTACGGACCTGCAATAATAAATAATTCAATAAAGTTTAATTATATCCTTTACAATCCTTTAACGACGAACATTATCATTTATCTATCCTCATTAAATTACACGAGTACGTTGCGTAATGATCTAAACGCTTCAATGATATCCAATCCCTTTCTCGAAGCAAACACAAACATTGTCTGAAAAACGTGTCAGAGGAAATCGTGCAACCGAAGAGTTCTTATTATTGGCACGTTAGCTTGACGCAAAAATCGTGCACTTCCTTCGATTAAAAAGGCAAACGAGTGTAACGGTGTTACTTCGCGTCGAACACGACCGGATGATAATTATCGTCTCGGTTGTGAAAGATGCGTTCGCTCTCGTGATCACAATGAACCAGACGCTTGCTGCCGTTCTTTAACCCTTTCGCTACGGATGATGTATACAGAGTGTTTAAAAAAAAAAAATAGTTTCAAGATTTACAAGATGCGTTGAGTATCGAGCATGGCAGATTTCCTTAAAGAAAATGATAATTTAGGGGGAGGTCCCATTTCAAAAAACACAATGACTAGATACCTGATATTACACTTGCTTGATTGACTTACCGTTGCAAGAATAAAGCTTTATTGTTTATACAATCTCTAGTTCCTTTCCGACAGACGGTTTTTAGTCATGCAACATTCGTTAGAAAAATGTTCTCACGGATCGCTGAAGGTTTCAACATACCTATTCCTCTGTAGTAAGAGCAATGATCATCGTTTCTCTTTATAGAAAAGTTTAAATTACTTTGTAACATTAATTGACCTATTTATAATTAATCCATCTGCTAGGACAATACGTTCGACGCAATTGAGACCGAGGTCTTCCAAGATCCCCTGGAGCTAGAATCTTTTTTGAGAGATGACCGTGGTGAAAGGGTTAGTATAGAATTTTGGAATGTGTCGCTTACCAGTTTCGTTGAGAACGTTGTCGAGGCCCGATTGCCTCAGGTATTTAGCCATAGCAAAAAGTCCTTCTCTCCTCAACAACGTAGCCAGGCTTTCGAAGACCTGATTCTTCGTTGAAGGGAATTCAGTCGGAGGAGAAAGAGTAGACTTTTCGAAGCTCTCTTGATAAACGATATTTTCATTATGTAAGGTGGTCGATGGTCTGGCTATGGTTGGAATTGGCTTGAGAGTCGTCGAAGTTTCACTGGACGGCTGGTAAGCGTAAGAATTGGTCGAATGTTGAGAGAAAGTGGTCGGTATCAACGAGGATGTTGTCGTAATGATTTCGTTGACCGGAGCCATCGTCGGTATGAAATGATTTCTCGGATATTTCCCAGTTATTCGATGATCTTGATCATCCGGCGTCGACTTCGAGCTGGTGTTTATCGTGCCGAAAGAATTGTACACGTGGCTGGCCACGCTCGAAGCTGACGAAAGGTATTTGTCAGTCGTTGAAACCAAATTCGGTGTGATTGTAACGTGATTAGGGTATTCCGTTGACTTGCTGTGGAAACACAATCTTAATGAGTATTTCGCAATAAAATAGCGGGATGAAATAGTGAAATGATAGGGCACTTTGCTCAATTTCTAAGAATCTAAATTCACGCTAGTGCTCTTAGAATTGTTTCAAGGTAAAAGTAATAAAGAAACAAAAACAATGAGATAACTGTCCTTTACACCATAGTTCTTCCTTATACTTACACATCGGTGTATCTCGATGAAATTGAAGTGGGTCTTACAGTAGTCGATCTGAAACTAGTAGAGGCAACATTCGAAGCCGTCGTTGAAGGCTGTTTACTCGAAACGAAGTTACCATCGTTAGATCCAACAGTCTGAAGTGTAGACGAAGTAGCAGGGTTCAAAGAACTGGGGGGCAATTTCAGTTCCCCTTTTTTGATCCTCTCAACAATAGAATCTACATCACTTCCTTCTTTATCCCCGTTTCCTTTCACTCCTTGAACTTTGTAACTCCCATCAGGCTGCTCCTCGAGAACCACAAAAGTCACCTTTTTAGCAGGCAAACTCTGTATCGGTGCCTTTCCGATTTCCTCCAATTTCCCATCGCTCTTCTGTCTGATCACCTCGAAATCCGCTCCAGGTGGTAAAACGCCCTTAGTCAATTCCTCTAGAATAGCTTTCGGTGGTTTAACCGTGGGTGTAGTTAGAGCCAAAGTGGACGCCGTGACCGTGGAACCACCAGTGGGTACATTGGAAGTCAGCCCGTTGGAAGTATCTATCAATTGAATCTTCTTTCCATTAGGAAGAACTATATCTCTAGTGGTAACGTTTCTAAGATCATCGTCCACGGACTCTGCCAGGGCCAGTTTCAGCTGCTTCAACAGAGCATCCCTGTCCATAGAGCTGGACCTGCTTTTGCCACTGGCGGACCTTCCTGTCGCTGGCTTTTCAGTTTGGTACACGATTTTAATCTGAGGCTTAGATTTACCCTGTCGAGCAAATTGATTCAGTATACTCTCTGAAATGTCTGGGGCGACTGTCGCTTTGGGAACGACCGTCGCGACGGTGATTGGCCTGCTTGTAGTTGTCGTAGATGGAATAGGCGTCGTGGAGTATTTCTGCTGATGAGTGGCTATCGCCTTGAGGAACAACTCCGTCTCCGATGGAGTGATCTTCCTCGCTGTCGACAGTGACACCAGAAGAGGAGACAAAGTGGTGTTGATTGAAACTGTGCTGGCTGACGTGACAGGGACAGGTATGGAAGTAGTGGACGTCAGTTTCTGTAATTGTTGAAGCCTCAGGAGCTCCTGTTGCCTTCTTAATTCTTGTTGCTCCAATAACAATTGTTCCCTCTGTTTCTTCAATAATTCCAGCTCCCGTTGCTTTTCTACATACTCTTGCAATTGCACGGTTTGCTGATCGCTGAATAAAGGCTGAGACAGGTCTTGCTGGAGATTCTGGAACCGATTGTTGCCAACTTGATACTGGCTATTGAATTGTTGCTTAGGTATCTCGGTTTGATACTGAGCTTGACCGTTCCTCAAGTAATTAGAATTGCCCAGTTGCTGAGCTACTTTCTGTTGTTGCTGCTGGATTAATTGTTGCAGCTGTTTCTGTTGTTCGAGCAGTCGTTGAATCTGTTGCTGCTTCGAACGATCTACCTTGTATTTAGCTAAGGACGGATACGATGCACCGAGTTGTTCCTGGTTCAGGAAAGTGGAGCTTTGGGAGTTTGAGAGATCTTGTTGAGGACGTCGGTAACGATGCTGGTGTTGCTGGACGTCGCTCAGTATTTGAGCTTGCTGAGAGGCCGACAGACGAGGTCGTGGATCGAGAGTTGGATGATTCTGAAAAAGATTCTTAATATTAACGACGTCGAAGGCACGATGGAAGCAATTGAAAAATGGGTAATTTTAAAGGCAGTTAGCGAGAAAGATCTGTCCGAGAGCGAGAAAGAAAATCCAATGTAATTAGGATCGCGATAATTAACCGAAGCATTGTTTTCGCTCTCTTCTCCACTCCCATCTTGCTCACCGGTTTATATACTCACGACTGTGAGACAATCTCCTTATTGTTAGTTTCGGGAAAGTGTAGCTTGTGGTTTTCATTTCGCAGCGTCTTTGTGTAATAACTCGTTCAATAATTTCAAGCTTAAATTACACTATTCCAAGCCGCTGTATCATTTTCCTTCTATTATTTTTTTTTTCTCCTTTTCGAGAAGAAAGAATAAAAAAATATTTCACGTTCGATTTATCCCAATAGAATGAACCCTTTCTGATCAAGTACTTTGTACTTAAATACTATGCAAATCGAGGGTGAAGTGCAACTTCCTGTTTCAGCCAGGACAACAAGCGGCAATGTAATCAGTGAAATTTCAAGTTGCGCCGTTTCATAAGAAATCTGTAACTTGTTATTAGGTATGAATGTTAAGTATCTTGTTGCATTCCTTGACGTAACGAGGCCACGTACAACCAGTGTAGTCTGCGTTGCAATCTGCAGATCACTGGCCACTAGTTTCCCACAAGGAACATGAAAAAAAAATGTAATATGGGCGTGGTTTCCTATCTCTAGAATAGGAAACGATCTCTACGTTCAATGATCTATGCGTAACAGTTGTACATACACAGGTTAGATAGGAAACAGCTCTTAACACGAAATATCGTTAATAAATGGACCGACGATGAAAGTTAATCCGAAGGTTGGTTATTTTCTAAGGTGACGTCTATGTACACAAGAAAATCGCTTGGTATTATACGTTTGAGTAACGAGTCCAGGTACACCTACGTATAGTAATACCACCCCTTATTATAATTGCAGTTGCATAATTAGACTGCATATACACGATTCAACGCGTAGATTCACTGATTGTCAGACATGCTCCCGTTATATAACGGGCATTCCTTCACTTTTACGTTCAGAGAACGGCTCGTGGAATACCTGACGTTCACCTGAACGGATGATTTTTGTTACATGTTCACTTTCATTTCGCAGAATATTTCTAAACGTTGCAAAACACATTGATTTCTATGTACGGTATGAAACTTCTTATCTCACGTTAGATAGATTCTAACGATATTACGTTAACCCCTGAACGAATTCCTTGTAATTGATTTGGTAGTCGGATGCAGGGTCGTTTTCACCCAGGACGTATCAGTATATCAAACATCTACAAACGCGAAATTGATTGATCGAATTATATAGAGAGGACAGAGACTTTCGCATGGACTTTTACATTCCTATCTTGGAATTGTATACGGAAAATTGAATTGCATAATGTATTTAAATTTTATTCGAGAAAGTGCTCGCTTCTATAAAGTTATTATGCAGAAATTTCAACTAATATTAACAAGTTAAATGCATGTTACATTAACTAGTGGAACGTCCTGTGGAAATTAAAATGAAGGATTTGCTGTATTCATCTTCTTAGCTTATTGAATAAACTCATTAGGAGCATGAACGTGTTGATTCTATTACATCTGTGTACCTAGTCTATTATTTTATCCTTTTATTTATTATTTTACCCCTATTTTCGGGCCTCGCGTGGACCACCCTCCCAAGTCATTTATTATTTTATCCCTCTTCATGGGCCTTGGCTCAACCTTCCCAGTTATTTATTATTTTTTTGTCTTTAAGGGTCTCACGAGGTCCAACCCTTTATCACTGCATCCCTTACATGTCTGCATCCTTAACATCCCTGTATCCTTTATATCACTATGTTCCCTATATTCCTCCATCTCGTATATGCCAGCATCCCTTATACCTTGGCATCCTTTACATCTCTGCATCCCTTACACTCCTGAATTTTCCCTGCATCTCTTGTATCCTTTTAACCCTTATAATAAATATATTATAAATAACATACTTATGGCCACTGGTTCGAGTAAAGGTAAGTAAAGGTAAGTAAAGTCTCGTGAACAATAATTTTAAATTTAAATTTTTGCAAAATTTAGTTCCTTTTTCGCCGCCAGAGGGCGCTGATTCGACGTTGAAATTTTAGTTCGCATTTTTGCCGCTAGAGTGCCAAAATTTGTGCATGATTTAGTTCCTTTTTCCAAATCCAGATGGCGCTGATTCGACATTGAAGATTTAGTTCACATTTTTGCCGCTAGAGGGCCAAAATTTGTGCATGCTTTAGTTCCTTTTTTTACCTCCAGAGGGCGCTATGATGGGATGCTTACAAAAGGGATGCAACGATGTAAAGGATGCAGTGATGTAAGAGATGTAGGGATGTAAGGGATGCAGGGATGTAAGGAATGTAAGGAATGCAGTGATGTAAGGGATATATGGATGTAAGGGATGTATGGATGTAAGGGATGCAGGGATGTAAGGGATGTATGGATGTATGGATGTAAGGGATGCAAGAAATGCAGAGATGTAAGGAATGCAGGAATGTAAGAATGGTCATGGCTTCAGGGGATGAATCTACACCCTAGGATCGGTGGACATTTATAAAAAAAACTTGCTGAAAGATTGTTTATAACAATGTTGTTTTTACAAATGTCCATCTATCCTAGGGTATATATTCACCTCCTGAAGCCATGACCATTAACTTTTTCACACCCTGTACATAGATACGAGACGAAGCTACGTTTACAATTTTCAAGAAAATTCATCGATAGTGCTTGGAATGTCAATTTGAATGTCTCTATCTCCACTTTCTTTTGCATTCTACATGCTCAAGCGATAGCATGAATTAGAAACTTTTCAAGATTTCTTCAAACCTCGAATCATTTGTGCCATTTTCATTCGAATTTTCAATGATATTTTTAATGAAAATAAAATATGTTAGAAAATTGAAATGAGATCGCTTTAATCGTCTCTAAAAGATCATTAATATTAATGTCCTGAGGGACTTTTGCACGGTACTGTACCGATACGAGCATCAAGGAAGAGAAACCGGAAGGTATGCTAATAAAATGTCTCCTATACTTCCGTTTCCACGTCTTCGAGCGCTTCTCGTATCGGAGACGGCAAGTTACCGGTTTTTTATTCGATGTTAACAAAAGTGAAAGGACCTTGCATCGACTTGTATTGGCTTCGTGAACATCGAGTATCGTCCTTACTTTCAATGATTAGCGATTAAGTTGAAGACATCTATTACAGTTCTTTCGGAAGTCGTTTCCCCGAGGGGAAACGTTTGATGTCACGGGTTCCTGCCCCTTCGCATAGGCAACCCGGGGAGCAATAACAATGTAGCGACAGAGGCTCCCTGTATAGAGGTCTGTGACCTACTTCCCTTGTCGTATAAACGGTTCCGGTGAAAAATTCGAATTAATATTTACTTTCCCTTAGTGAAGCCTGATTTGATCTCGAGCAGGGCCGGCTCTGAGATTTCGGGGCTCCAAGGCGAGCCCCTTCACTGACATAAAATAAAATTTATAAAATTAACATTAAAGCTTGTATAACTAATTTAGATTTGCAAATACATCGATTAATATTTAAGTAAACATTACTCTTCTTGCATTCTTAGACGCAAAATCGTCTTATGGCACTAATACAGGGCACTGTATAAAATAGAAAATTTCTTTAAAATAGAAAATAGAAAATGAAGAGGCAAATTATAAATACTACATACAGAAAGTAGAACCCAGATGTTCACCCACTAACAGACTGACTTCTGACCTCTGTTACTACCTTCACTTACGAACTCTGTCTACAAAAGATAATACACAGACAAATATTCGTCGTTTAGTTAATTTAATTAGAATCGTTTGAAATAATTACGAGATAAAATGAAAAGCAAAAGCAGAAAGGATGCAAATAAAGATGGAGAGATAGTCGCGCGTAAACAGAGCGAGTATAATAAAGTGCGAAGCTGCACGAGTTTTTTTTTTTTTTTTACGGATTTTCCTATCTATCCAGTGAAATTTGTTCACGATGCTGTCGAGAAAGATAGCTACGATTATAGAAGCGAATACTATGGCCTGATTGCGTTTGTTGCGGGAACAAGCAGGAGTAATTTCATCAAATCTGCATGCTTATTACAAATACCTTCGCCTCACACTATGCATGCATTTCAATTCTAACGTTAGAGAAATCTAGAAACAGATCTTCTAATTACATCTTGCAACGAACTAATGTAGAAATCTCTTCAAAAACATGGGACTCCCAATACGCAATTGTTAGCGCTCCTTCTATCTATAACAGAATTTGATTCGTTTCATCGTCTAGTTATCGGTATTATTTGTAAATTAAATAATAACAAACGGTTCTCTTGGAAATAACGACGAAGAACTGCTTTGTGACCAACTTACGTTCCCTGCTTCTTGCAGAATCACTATATAAAAAGATAAGTCATCCGCTTAAGTAATCAAATAAATAAAAGATAAAGAGTAGAAAGCGACACGTGACATCAGAAAAACGGAAACAGTTTAAATTATGAAAATCTGCATATCATCGGACTGTTTCTACTTCCTATACGAAATGTATGTTACTCGAAAAGCGCTCTCTTTGGTCTTTTTTAAAATTAACCCCTTGCGATTGAAAACCATAGATCTCCGCTGCACGAAATGAACCGTGGCTCCTGATGACCAGGACCGACCCTGGGCCTGGGCAGACCTAGGGCCCCCCAAGGTCCAGGGCACCCATAAGACGATTTTGCGTCTAAGAATGCAAGAAGAGTAATACTTGAATATTAATCAATGTAAATGCAAATCTAAATTAATTATACAAGCTTTAATGTTAATTTTATAAATTTTATTTGAGCTACTTTCTTTTATACCATATATGTGAAGGAGCCCTTTTTTGGAGCTCGCCTCGGACCCCCGAAATCTCAGGGTAGGCCCTGTAAATGATTTTGATAATTTTTAAGAACTTAGGATAATTTCAACGTTAATTAAATATACTAACTACACTTGTGTCCCTATATTTGTAAGATAACCGGGAGAATTTTGAGAGGAAAAAATAAAATAAGGGAAAGTAAGATCTGACTCACCTGTTGGAAATGATTAAAATCAGCTCCCGGTGGGATGGCCAGGTCAGCATCGCCGGCAACGAAAGTCTCTATCCTTAGGACCGTAGCGATCCACAGGAAGCATAGAACATTCTCTGGTCTCATTACGAAAAACGATCTTCCTTCTTCTGGATCGATGCTCGCACTCGAATCGGCCTTTCTTTTACGAGAACTTCACCACCGGCACATCGGCACCCCACTTCCTCTTCTGTGCCTACGTAAAACTTACTTTCAAACTCGCTCGACTGAACCAAATAATTGTACCGTTTCCTGGTGTACAGTCGAAAAGAAGTGTCGTTAAAGAAAAATTGAAATGGTACTCCTCGAGGAACGATATCGTTTCACAGAATAAACGAACGGCAGACTGTGTTCCTCGAACAGAGGGATAATCTTTTTCCCCGGTCGGTTTTAGAAAACAATGAATTACTTTTCCCGGCGATCAAATGAAAATAAAAGAGGACAATGGCAAATGGGTTGCAGTCTAGTTGGCTGAACAAGTTCACACGTTCGCGAGGACGAGTTCGGGACTGTTGGAGATTGGAAAACGTCTGAGAGTTTTACTTCTCTCCGACCAGGGAAGAATTCTTTTGCAAAGGCCAGGTGGGAGACGAACTGGTAGCGCGGTGAACGTCAGTTCGCTGACGAATCTGCCTTTGTCCGAAGAATTTTCATTCGCGTAATAACTGAAATTGTATTAAACGGTATAAACAGGGCATAATATTAAAATTGAAGAGAAACGTGAAGATGGTCGATATACATGTTACAGTATTAAAGATACCTAACCGTATTTAGTGCATAATGTAAGCTGTTTCGCTTATATTATTAATGCGACAAGATCGTGTTCCCGATAGGAGTTTATTAATCGTCAAAATACTAGCATGTTACTTAATATTACCGGTAAAATGAATGGAAATGTTTGAACGAGTATTAAATTACCCCGGTTATACTCGAATGTTCCAGAGAACGCGTAAAAGCGCATTGGACTGTTGCAAACACTTTCAGTGCTTACTTCCGATAATAGATACTTTTAATTGTTACTTACGATACTCACGGAAGAACATTGTTTTCTCCATAAATTTCTTATTCACAATATAATTCTTATACAATTAATTGCGTAATTAAAACTAACACGAAATATTAGGGATCTGGGGATAAACAGACATGCCGAAAACAGCTTCGGGTCGGCTCGGAAAAAATCGGATGCACTCGGCCCGATCCGACCCCTTAATCTAAACTACCCGCTCAACACTGAAAAATAAAAATCTTTTGATTTCCTGCATTTTATAGATACGTATTTCCTGGGTAATATTCTCGGAAGATTTTTGAAAACAGCTGCAGGCAACGAAAACGTGCCATTTGTCCTTTCTCTACTCTCTATTGGAAACGAGTTTCGGTTCACAACGGTTATCTCTTTCAAACAAAATTGTTTTCCTATCACTTGAAGTTTGTCGTTAATTTAAATCTAAACTGGAAAAATCCCGGAAAGATATTCGAATTTAAAATAGCAATCAAAAAATATTACTTTCAGTTGTTTTAATAACCAATAATTTCTTAAACATGTCATCGTGACGTAAAAATTCGGAAGCGAAAGTTTCGATTTCTTCCCGTGGCGAATCTCTTGAAAACATCAAATCCTATATCGTTTTCACTGAAGATTGCGTAAAACATATCGGGATTCTCACAATTCAATAGTTTTATTGTTTCGGAATAGACAGATATTTATTACACTTATATTCTGCAAGGAAAAAATTCATCTTTATTAAATGTGTCCATAACGTAATAGAATTTTTATTGCTTGCATTATTTCTTACGCCATTACGATCCACTTTTTGCATTTTAAGGAATACGATTAAGGTGCAAGAACATTAACGATGAATACTCTTCCTCGTGCGATGTTCAGAAGGAACTTTCTTCCTTCGCATGGTAATGTACACTCTCGTTCATAAATTTAACGCCGCCATCTTGTCTTTTAATGTTCGAAGCGAAATTATTTCATGGCTCATTTCATCTTCACCACTTTCAAATAATTTATTCTACCGATTCAGTACGCTGTCCGGTGTCCTCTCTCCCCCACTCTATGTTAATAACTACCTTTTTTTTTCAACGTTCTGTATATCTTGTATAATCGGACAAATGAGCTCGAATTAGAGCACGCGTCTAATGAATGGTGTATTAGGTGCTAATCAAGAGTTGACGGGTAGGAAGCGCGTTTACTATACGCGAGTGGGAATTTTGAGCAGACAATGTAAAGCCAAGCGATAGGTTACGTAGGAAATAAGAAAAACGTAGGTGTTTGGATCATGACAGTGCAAGAAAAAGTACACGCTAACGCGTGAGAATCGAGAGCTGAGGAACAGTCATGACTATAAAGAAAGTAAAAAGGGACTTAAACAAATTATTAGATAAAAAGAATTACACTGGTTTCTTGTTTTGCATGATGTTTCAATTCCACGTGGTTTCCCGTCGATTAGTAGACGGTCCTTGCCCCTGTACGAGGAGTGACCCACCTTACATCCGAGACACGAGTGCCTCATACAGGGTTCCCCTCGGTGTTAGGCCATATTATAACTAAAATGATATAAGATAAATATCCTATGTACTTTTTTTACTATTACAAGACTTATACCATTTCCAAAAATAACCAATCATTTATTAAATAATAAACACGATTCTCCTTACTCGTTTAATTTCGTCTATCAAAAAATTAAGACAGATTAATTGCGTTCCTTACATAAGAGTACGTGATGTTCATACGGTTATCTCAAACGTTACATCTTAGGAACAAGAATTGGCTCTTGAAGAGGTATCGTGTGTGGGAAAAAACGCTTTCCTCCTGTACACCTGTGTATGAATCTCGATAAAAAACGTTTCACTTACACGAAAAGGGGCGGAAGTGAATTTTAACGAAAATATTCTCGTACGTGGTTGTATTGTTTCAGATTCCATGATGAACTCATTTCGTTTTGGTGAAAAGAACACGTCCTATCTTAATGCTTTATATCCTTTGTGTTGCAAGGATAGCTCATTCAATTACAAAATAGTTAAGTGGAACACTTTAATAAATAAGGAAGTTATCCTTTTCAAAGACATCCTGTATATTTTGTTCCCATGGCTATGAAATTTAAACATCAAAATAAAAACATAAAAGTATACAAAAGAAAATGTTATAGATATAATAGATACGTTTTTACTTTTTAATTTCTTATTAAAACATACTGGTTATTCTTATTAACAAAAGTATAGTTTTATCATCAGTTATTTAAATAATTTGTTTAATGACAATTGTTATATACAATGCAAATTACATTTATCTTCCCATAGGGCTCATTCTTCTTTCACTTTCTACATCTTTATCTCTTCCTTCTTACTCTTTTTAATAGAAACGCATTTAAAGTAAAATACATAATTGTTACAAAAGAATAGTATTCCTTTCTTATTACTTCCTCAGTTTGTTTGCATCTTTACAAAATTTAATATTTTTTAAAACATTTCTGAATTTATATTGATACTCTTTTCATTTCATATAGGTAGATTCGAATATTTTGTTGAGTAAATGTTATTTTCCAATTGCTATTAGGAAATAATTTATTTCAAATATATTTTGTTAATATATTTGAATTCTGCTATTTTTTTAACATCTCTTATAATTTTCTTATTTCATGCTCTTTAAAATTCTTTTGTTAATACAAATAATATCACTTGTTAACTATAAAATATGAGTTCTACATATAAATCATTTAAAAATAAAGGTCTGTTAAAGAAATTATAATATCAAATGTTATCTTTAAATTTAAAAAAAGACACTTGTTTGTTCTCCCTTCTCTGTTTTAAGATAATACGAATTAATATAAGGTATGCGAGTATTATACGTTAATAGTTTATAAAAAGCTCCCCGTGTATCGCTCCATAAATAATAGGAAACAATTTTATTATACATAGTAGACAGACTAGACTACGCTGAGACGTTTTGTCATGATAATAGATTATAAATTTATTTCAACAATTATTTAATTCGAGCAGCTTTTTTTAAAACTATGTAACTATGTACCATCTTCTTTAAAAAGAAAAGAATTTTCTGAATGACAGTAAAAAACTATAAAATATGGTACTGCTTTAAATACAATTCTTTACCATTTATAAGGTATATTTTGTGTACGATTGTAATTACACGAGAAATGACAATGCAACTTTCATTACAAATGTACAACGAACTTTACAAAATACATTATAAATAAAGAAAAGCCTGTTATACAATTCAAGTTTGACATCAATTGAAAGATACATATTATCTGTGAACCAATAATAAGGATGCGCAGATGGGCACCTGCACATCTGTAGCCAATAATCCTTTTTTACTTTCTTCATTTTTTCTTTTGATTTTGAAAATATAATAGTATTCAAGGTTACTACTTATACAAAATCGAATAATTGAACGCTAATCGGATGAAAGGAATGTGCTAATTGAATTTGAATGACAAGCCTAACAAAGATACTTTAAGAAAACAGATATAACAACGATCTTTCTAACTTTAACAAGATAAACTGTTCTCTCCTAATACATTTTCATGTGTATATGCATAAATAATAAGCTTACACGATAAGTTTTGAATACAAAACTTCCATCAAAAACCCAGTATCTTTGGCTATTTCGGGTATGTTTATTTAAATAATTATAATATAGTAATATTGTACAACTTGAATTAGAGTACAGGATGAATTTGAAACATACAGCATTACTTTACATCATGCGCTGCCCATTTGGCGGAGCATATTGAGGTTGTTGGCTTACCGGAGGTCCTGTCGGTCCTGATGGACCATACGATCCTGGCAATGGACCACTTTGAGGTGGATATCTGTTATAAAATATTATGAAATGCTTGTTAAACATTGTACCGCTATTAAATTCAAGAACGATGAGCAAGGTTTACAAATTTCACAATGCTTTTAAATCTTATTATTTAAAACGTTTAAGTTATTATCTTTAACGCATACCCTTGATGAGAGTAATGAAGATTGCTTTGCTCTGGCACTGGTAAACCCTGAGGATGTCCTGAAGAATGTTGATGCGGACCCGTCGGTGGAACATGATAATGTTGCGATAACATCATGTTTGGCATACTCGCAGGCCCCATATATTCACTAGTTGGAATATTAGTGTTATACGGTCCGGATGGACCACCTCCAACAGGAAAAGATTGATGGGGCGGAGGTACTCCATTATATATCTGAAAACAACAATGAGATAAATTTAAAAAATTGCACTTATCGTAAGAATGTTTAAACATGTAATAATTCTTACATGTTGTGGTGGTGGTGGTGGTCCCTGATTTTGAAACTGGTAAGGATTTATATGCGGTGACATTTTAGGTAAAGTGTAATTAGACGGCGTAGGAGGCGGTGGTTCTCGCATCAATGTATGATACAAATTAAGAGCATCCACCAAATCAGAACTTAACTGAGTTAGTTGCGCATGCCTCCTATCTACTTTTTCTAAAGCGGCGTCTATTAAAGGTCCCATCGCAGTTACTTGTTCTGTAAAATATTATTGAAAAATTTTATTAATTAGTTACAATAAGTGTTATATAAAATAAAAAAATAGCATTACCTTCCAATTCAAGCATCTCCTGTGAATCTGAAGTATCACACTGTGGATCAGCTTCGTGTAATAAATGTAAAAGTCTATCCATTTTCCTTTCATCTATTTCAACTTCGATCACTTCCGGTTCTCTCTTCACCGTTTTCACTTCTACTTCTTCAGCGAACTGAACCATTTTTTTGTTACTGTGTTCCAATTCTGCATACAAATTTACATGTAGCATTTGTTATCAATTAATATAATTAATATAGAAACTTACTTGTAAACTGTTCAGGCTCCATAGACAAGTCTGCAGTAACGAAATTAGAGGGAAAGAGTCCTTCACCTCTATTATTACTGCCTTTCCACCAATTCGGATCGGAATCATCCAAAATATTAACTAAAATTCAATCGATAACAGTGACTTAGCAGTAATTAAAATACAATTTCTTTAAAAATAAATTTTAAAAGAATTCATATCATACTTATTTCTCCTGCTAAAAATGTTAATTCATTATCTTCTGCTGCCTCGAAATCATACAGAGCACGGACCTTCCTGCCTTCAGAATTGCTTGAACCACCAAACGCCGCGTTTACATTTGGGTATAAACTAGTATTCTTTTTAGATGCTGGTGAACTATGCAAACAAGACACTTGATTTTGAGCTTTAGTTTCTTTAAGCGAAAGTTCTATGGCTAGAAAGAAAATAATTAATTCAACCATGTTTTTTTTGTTTTGTTTAATAAGAGATATTATTTATATATGTTAAAAAATACCTTTTGCAATATCTTCTTCTTCTTGTGAATTCGTTACTACATTTGGATCTTTACTTAATATGCTTGTACGTTTAGGCTAAAAGAGGAACATAAATCTGTTGAATGTAATACATGCTCTGGTTTGATTGTGTTTAATAATAATGACATTTTAAATGAAACTAACTGTTTTATTAAATGTAACCTAATAATTATTCAATAGATGAATAATTACAGGAAAAACACTGTAGGACGTCAATATGTGATAGCCTTATCATTTTACTGAATACTTAAATGAAAGATTAGATGTGTCCATATATGAAGTCTTAGGTCGATGAATGCATAAACAAAAAGACTTACCATATCCGAGACACAAGAGAAATCATAACCTTCGTTTTTAAGTTTATTGTATAAACTTGGAATTAAATTAAGCTGAGGATCAGTTTTGAAATCTCCTTCAGCCCATTTCTTCAAAAACCCTTTAGTTCTGTCTGCAATCTTTGGCTGAGAGTGATTAATGAGTTTCCTCAGATCATTTTCAAACTCTCTTGATGCTATCTCTAAATGAAAGGGTTTCCCACAATTGCTGACACACGCATCCAATAACTAAATTAAAAATCAGATATTAATTATAAAAATTTATCAACCACATAAGTATGTTATATAAATTTTCTGGAAGATACTAACAATCAATGCCTGCATAACAATGTGTGGATCTGGAGAACCTAATCTTTTAACAATTGATCGTAAACAATCCTTTGCATGTTGAGTAGAGGTGCCTACTTTATCACAAATATCCATTATCTTCCCCCATTCTTCGGATATATTCTTCTCGCTAGTTGCCTTTTCTAATACAATAAAAGGTAACAAAACCATTAAATATAATCAACAAAATACTAAAAAATTCCATTATTACATATTCTGCACATATAAATTTTAATTAAATTGCCAAATTAAAAAATTGCCATAATTTTAATTTTTTTAAATATTTCTGTAGATATTATACTATTTTTGTTACAAATTAATATTTTCATGATGTATATTATAAAGAGTTAATCGACAAGATGGAAAAAAGAGAATGAAGTAATTCGTGATATCTGGTGTTTTAATTGGAGGTCAAATGTCAACAACCGCTTAAAGCAACTACTAAATATGAAATTTCAACTTTCCAGGATAAACGTAAAATTTAATAAGTACATGAAAAAAGAAGTGATTAATTGTTACGAGATGAAACGTTCTTCTAAGAACAGAATAAGCAATGTAGAATAACCATCTTAAATGAATTAAGGCTAGGGAGAAATCTGTCACTCACCGACGTCAGCGTCGAAAGGCGAAGAAGTCTGGAAAAGACCCATTTTATCGTGGATTCTTCGAATAAAATACGTTCGACAGTTACGTCCGTTACGCGCTGTCACGGAATTACGTTACGTTTTCCTTTACGCATCCAGCTGATATTTACTTACAAACACGAATGACTAATAACATTCTAATCTACCATCGAAGTACATCTTTATGTCGACCTGCCAAAAAAGCTCGATACTATCGAATCATCTCGAAAGTAATGTCAAGCGTGGAAGTTTTACGCCGTAAATTTATGATAAATCAATTCATTCTACCTGTAAGTGTTGAAAGTTAAAATATATTATGTATGCTTGAAGTATCAAATGCACGGAGCGATTAAAACTACCGAGAAATTTACATAGCATCTGTTTTTTTTCGAAAAAATTGAAGTGAACATCAATAATCGATGGATCGTAAGTCAGGAGAAACGCAATGGCTGCGCCTTGGAACAGGGCTTTGGCGACATCTATGCTGAACAAGAAAAATAAATAAAATAGGTAAATGTAACAAAATTTTGTAAATTGTTTTTATTTTACATAATCATATATAAAATACAGAATAATCAAATTGTATAAAAATATTTTTTATTTAGTTATGTATATCAAATACTATCAACTATTTACTTTTGTACAAATTTTTAATTTTTTGACACAAGATCATTTTCATTTATTCTCAAAATATGAATTCGTTTAATTGGGTGATTCCAAATCACTGTTAAGGGTAGATTCAACAAATGTTGTATCAGTTGCAGGAGATGTAAGAGTAGTATCATGTGCAAGTAGAATAGTTGAGTGTGGTATTTCCCTCATTGTTATATCACCACTCATATCATCCTAAACACATTTACATGCATAACATGTGAAAGAAAAATAGTTTACATGTATTCTGCAATATGCATTAGTTACTTACCTCATCTATAGACGTTTCAATAACTTTTCTAGTTTGTCTGAATCTCTGAAGAATTCGATCGTGGGGTGATGTTGCGACAAACTGACGGGGATACGAAAATTCTTTCCTAGCAGGGGTTGAACCTATAAAAAATAAATAATATAAATTTGAATTTTTCTATTTTACAATTTTTATATAATAGTACCTGTTGGAACATCTCGCTTTACGTCTTCTTCAAAAAATTTGTTAACTTCGTTTCGCGTTGATTGTAATTGTTCAACAACCCTTTCCCTCCATGCACTTGATTCCATTACTTTATCTTCTAATTTGCTGGTTATTTCTTTCAAAGTTTCAGATGTTTTTATTTCTTGATTTCTCATCGTTTCTGCATAATCTTTACCTATATCTATAACTATTTTCTGCGCATTCTACAAAGAAAAAATCTATTTACCGAAAGCTGTTTTTTAATATCTTGTTACAAAGATGGTTTAAACTTACATCAACCAACGAAAGAATTTTATCTCTATCCGTATCTACTTTTTGCTGAGCTTCTTTAACGTTGCATTCAGTAAGATTTTTATGTTGTTTCAGTAAGTTACAGTTTTCGTTTATATTTGATTTTAATTCATCTACCAGAATCTTTCCTTGCTCTGCTGTTCTGTTGACTAATTCTTCATTCTACCAATGAAAAAAAGTACAATCAATTATAAATAATGAAATATAAGTTTATAAGTAGTAAATGAAAATTACCTCTCTTGTTTTAAGAACAATATCAGTTTCAATTTTTTCTAAATTACTTTGTATTTGTTCTTTTAGATCATTTTGCATCTTGACACTTTTATTATAACTATCTGTTGAGTAATCAGCAGTATCATTACAAACTTTACTGACATAATTACATTTGTCAGTTACAAAAGAATGGTGTTCCTCTTGACTCTTATGCAAAAGACTGAATTGAGAAGATGCATCTTCCATCATCTTTGCAAATAAATGATGTTTCTCTGTAAACTGTTGCCTTTTATCAAGTATCTCCACATCGTTTGCAATACTTTTAATATTTTTGTTTATATCATTGCAGGCTTCTAGTTGAGTATTGCAAGCAGAATCGATCATTTCTTTCATAAGAGTTGAAGTTTGCTTTAATTTTTGAGTTACATTATTTCTTAACTTTTGTAGGTTCTCAACAATTTCGTATTTTATTATATTCTGAATATTGTATTCTAACTTTTTCGAAATTTCGTTAAATAATTCAGGGTCTGATTCTATTATATCCGCTAAATTTGTAATATTACTTTTCATCCAATTTTGATCATTCAAATACTGAAATGTTTAAGTATGTATGAATACGTATAATTGTAATAACATGCAAATACACTATTTTTAAATGAATACATACAGATTCGTTTATACTTTTTTTTAAGCTATCGATATTAGATAAATGTTGTTTAGTTAAATTCGTTGCAATTTGATGTATTGCTGTATCCATACTTTCACATTTATTAGTACTTTGCGCACCTGGTTTAAAAAAAAAATAGCAAGATATAATAAATTAACGTTCGCTAGAATTAATACTATATGCTTACCGATATCACTTTTTACAGACGTGAAAGAATTCATCATTTCTTCCGCATATGTACAAACATCTTTTTCAATTCCTTGTACACAGCTCGATACTTTATTCATGAACTGTCCACTAAGAACTTCAAAGGTTTGTTCGACTTGACTAAAACAGATAATAGACATAAAATAATATTTTATTATTTTTAAACCGAATATTAAATATTCATTAAACATAATGAACATACGTTCTGCGGCCAATCTTATCGTGTAATTTACTTGAATCTGATGTTGCTGCATCAGCAACATTTAATAAATTTTCAGCTTGGTTTAACAAAGATTGCTCTGTATTAACATATTTTTCTACTAGATATTTTTGTTTATCTCGTTCCTCAATTGTCATTTTTAAGCGTTCGTCCGTAGATTTCAGAGCACCCATAACATTATCTAATTTAGCTTTAACTTCGCCCAACTCCTTCATTTGAGCAATTGTTTGTAATTCAAGTTCATTATATATTTTCTATAACAAAATATACATAATTTTATAACAGTAATGATAATAATAAATAATGAAGAAATTCATTATTCACTTCCTTATCCTGCATAGATTTTTCAAGTGCTTTAATATAATTTATTTTCTCCTCTATTTCTTTATTTTGTTGAGTAATCAATGCTTGCATCTCTTGATAATTTTCATCCGCTAGATAAACACCATTCTTTTCACGCGTTGCTTCCAAATCTTTTCGTAATCTCTCAATTTCAACTGTATACTGTTTAAGGAATTCTTTCTTCGAAAGTTTTTGATTTATTTCCGGACGATTAGTAATATTCTTTGCACGATGCGCATAATCTAATGTTGAGAGCGTTTCGTCAAGATTAACTGCGGCAGGAGATATTGTAGCAATAATAGAAGTTTTTGTGCGACCACCAAGTGACTCTTGTAGCAGTCTTGTCAGTTTCGACTCTCTATAAGGAAAAAAAAGTGTAACAGATTATTTTTCCTATAATGTAACAATAAAAGTAATACTTCTTATTACCGGTAAGGTATGTGAGGTGCTCTTTCAACGAGAGCTGTTATGACTCTGCCAAGAGTTAACAAAGACTGATTAACACTACCAGCTTCTCTTGCTCTCTTTTCAACAGCACCGGATCTTCCAACGTTTTCGCTCCCTGCTAGATCTACTAAATTTAATTTTCCCGTTTTTAATACCTCTTCTCCGTCAGATGTATTTTCTTTCATGTGTACGGTAATCGAGAACACAGTATGAGATCGGCTGCAATAAAATCCTGTATAAAGATACAATTTCAGTAATAAAAAAAATGAGAAACACACACCTGGATTGACTATTCATTAGAGTTACAGCAGTTTGCCTTCTTTCTGATCCCTTTTCTAGAATTTTATAAACTTCACTTTTGTTATGGACTGTTACTTCTTCCAGTCCATGAATAATTACAGCACCTTTCTTTGATGAATCTTCATATAATCTGTACAAGAAATATTTAATTGGAAATTGTACAGACTTGATAAGATACTTATTATTAATCTACCATTAAACAATTGCCTTTATATACCTTATTTTAGTTCCATCATCACTAGGTGATAAAAGATCAAATAAGTCTTCATTATAAAGTTCTAGAAAACTAACTCTAATTGTGTATTCCTTTGACTCTAATAAGTGCAATTTGTCAAATAAATGACTTAAAGATCGTGGAATCATACCAGCAGATGAATCCTATAATGTAAGATACATATAATTTTATTAATATAAGCTTTATATCATGTAACAAAGTATAAAACTTACGCTCTGCCAATGTAAAGTTGGATCACTGTTGATTCCTTCCATGGTAAATGTTTTCCCTGTACCAGTTTGACCATATGCAAATACTGTACAATTATATCCAGCCAAAACTTGTTCCAATAATGGACTAACAACAATATTATACACATCTATCTATTAATTGAAAATGATATAATAAAAATTACTTTCTTAGCATATATATATATAACATTAAGATATAATAAAATCATATACCTGTTTTGAGGAAGGTCCAAATACATTGTCAAACTTAAATTTCTTAGAAACCTTATCGTATGGACGTTCATGTATTAATAGTTCTTTGTTATTAGGAATTTCTACTATGTTTTTGAATTTATTATTTTTTTCAATAACATTTGTTGGCCTAATAAAATTAAGAAATTATTTTATGCTAATTTAAATAAATCAAAAGTTTTTGTTATTAAACTTCAAATTAATGAATTGCTCACCTAACACGAACAAATACTTGTATGTGCTGATATTTATCCTTTCGACTAATCTTTGTATCATTCATGTTTAGAATTATTTAAATTAATATTATTTTCTCAAAAAACTTTTTCGTAAACGCAAAAATATACTGCTTTTCTTTCTTAAAAGTAATCACAAAATTACCCGTTATGCCGTTACCACTGTGCTATTACGGTTTGAATGCAACAAATTTGAAGTGTATAGTACTTTCAAATGCCAGTAGATGCGCTGTAATCATTAAGCTCTATTTATATGATATTAAATATCTTCCAATAATTATTAAAATATCGTTTATCGATAAAAAAACGATTAATATGAAATCGGTTTCTTTAATTTATAGTATTTTTGTCTAAGTTTACGAAGAAACTTCTACATAAAACTCATTGTAACTATTTAAGCAGGTCAGTTACAAATCTATCATTAAGTTTGTTCGTGTTATGTAATTTCGAACTACACAGAGATTCATGAAGTGTCAAATAAATAATATCCAATTTTAGATGATTATTACTTAGCTAAATCCGTGCATTATTTTTACACTAATATCTTAGTGTAAAAAATTTTTTTGCAAGTATGTATATAACTGATTTTTATTATTTTTCTTATAATAAAATAATTATTATAAAAGTTATTCTCTGTCTTGGGATCACTAGCTATGGAGTGCTCAAAATATTACTATAACAAACCAGATGGAGAAGATCTAATTGGAAAAATTGTAGCTTCTGCAAGAATGACTACCACAGTGGGAGCTATAGTAGGTGTATTTGATGCAGTAACAAGAGTTAAAACTAACTCTGCGATAGTCAAAGTTATAACTGGACTACGTCCTATGTTATATTCATGTGGCATAGGTGTTGTTTTTGCCAGTGTTACATATATGTCCACACGTATCAGAGAAAAAGATGATCCTCTTAATCATGCTATAGGCAGTATGTAAATGGTTTCCTAATGTTATGTTGTAAATGTAATGTTACATTACTAATTTAAGACTTTATTACAGCAATTGCCACTGCTCCATTTTTAAAGTCATGGCTTAAAATTCGTAATGTTGATATTGCTCAGTGCATATTGTGGGCAGCTGGTATAATGGCCGTAAATAAGGCTCGTAGAGTGGATGAATCAGGATTAGAAACACCATTTAGTTACCTTTATAATGGTATTCGTTACAGAAATCCAAATTGGGATTATTGGGACTATTGGACAGGCGAAACTGAACCATTAGATGATTATACTAATTAAATTAAGTGTTAATAAATACATTTGTTGTAGAACTTATCATTAAAAGAATATATACCACTATTAACTTTTTTTTATTATATATACACATATATATTTATTCATTTATAATCTTATACAAAAAATTACAATTTCTAAAAGCAGGTTTAACAATAATTTATGTTAATGTTTCCCCTTTTGTTACCTGTGAAAACAATAATTTGTAAATAAATTCAAACTTACTATATCATGTTTTTTAATTATAAAGATAACTTACGCATGCTTCAAGGTATTCAATCCTTCTTTCGAGTGTTGTAAGTTTCTCGTTGAGGACAGCTATCCTTGATCTACAGGACATATCTGTCTCAGATAAAATAATAACAAATTACATTTTAATGTACATAATTCAATTTATCTAATGTTGCAAATATCTTTATTTTATGAGACCCTACTAAATACTTTAAACTTAAATCAAAATTTTTCATTTGACAGGGAAGACATGTTTCATTTTGATAAAATATTCTGCTTAGAAAATAGTATTTTCATGCAATATTTAAAAGAAATTACCAAAGGAGTTAAGAAAGTCAGTTATCTTTTTTATGCTACCAGTTATAACTTCTATATATTCTCGATTTGCCCAATCTTGTTGAATTTGTTTTTGAATAGCTTCTCGATGTACGGCAGCCATTTTTAAAACAATGGTATATATATAAATACATTTGTGTATATATATATACTATCCTATACTATTCCATACTATTGTATACATATATAGACATTTATATGTGTGACAAATACAAGATTATAACCTCAAATTAATCCACTTTGACATTCAATTACATTTCAGAATATTTATAATATAACAATATGGCAGGTACAAAAGAAAAAATTTTACAAAAATTCAATGCAGAGCTAGGTTCTGATTTAAAAAGACCGAATAAAATATATGAATTTCATCAGCGTCTTATTGCACAAAAGAATGAAATTGAAAAATCGGTACGTATTTGTAAACTGTTATGTTATCTACTTGAAAATTTTGCAACAAAATTCATTTACCAAATGTAACATATATTATATATAATATACCAAGCTTTTTAAATTTTAGCTGTCGATGGCATCAACAGAAGCCCCTTCAAAAGTAAAAGCTGTGATAGAAAGTGTTGAAAACATTAATACTGAATTTCAAAGATTAGAACAGTCTTCTATAGAGTTCAGATCAAGCGTACAAGAGACAATAGATGAAAATGATAAAACTTTAAATGTTCAAGAAATTATCGATGCTATAAGTTATTTAGAGAAATCCTTATCTTATTTGAACTTCATAAAATATGTTGAAGATATTAGGTAACATATTATTTTAAAAAAGACATTTGGCAATTATTCACAAATATAAAGAAATATGTTTTCAGTGATGAAATAGAAACATGTTTAACACTTGGTGATGATGAATCAGCTATCTCATTATATACAAATCTTACAAATATTAGCTGCCAGTTGAGGTCATCAGCTTGCCATTATCTCCAGATTTATACAAATGAAACACTACGCTATTGGCACAATCTTATAAAGGATAAATTATCCAAGTATATTTTTATCTAATATCTAATATACTTATTTGCATTCAACACAGCATATTATATATAATAATTTTTAGAGAATATAATGATGTATTGAAAGCACTGAAGTGGCCCTTTTGTGGTAGTAATACAAGTTCATTGAATACATCCATCCCAGAAACATTAACTAAATTTAAGATACTTACAAAATATTTATTACATTTGCAGTTACCGTATCCTTTTGCTTATTCTAATCCTCTTCTCTTTGAATCATTAAGTTCTTTTATATTACCTTTAACGTAACGATGTCTAGAGAAGAATCTGTTAAATCAGTGGTAACATCTGTATTATTAACAGACTTTAAACCTGTGAGTTTGCCAATTTCACTGATGGTGCGACCACTTAGACAGAGGTTCATATATCATTTCACAGGTACAAAGTTAACAAATCGACAAGATAAACCAGAGTGGTTTTTTACCCAGGTACTAACATGGATCAAAGATCATGTTCAGTGGGTACAAAAGAATGTCCAACCAACTGCGAATTCAATAGGTTTTAATCACGTAGATATGAAGGTATTACTAAATTAATTTAATACATATTATCCCTTATTACATTTTAATATAATTTTTTTGTTAGGTAGAATTTATGCGGGCTTTGGTGCAGTTAGCAGTTGAAAAACTCCATTCCGAACTATCGTTAGTACAATACGATGATGTTTTGTTTGCTCATTTAGTTGACGAGGCTCTGAGTTTTGAAAGAGAGTTGAGAGAAACTTTATTTTATCCTTCTGCTCAGCCAGCCACTGTTTTCGTTCTTACACAAGCTCATATCTTTGTCAAATGGATTAATATGGAAAAAAAATGTAATATACTTTTTATCAAAATAAGTCTACATATGATAGATGTTAATATTGACATTTTATATTAGATGCTACTGAAAAGATGGATGTTATTTTAAGTTCAAGTACAGCTTGGGAAAAGTTAATAAATTCCGATAGTGATGATATGAAAGTAACCGAATGTGCAGATGCTTTTCTTACTCTTCTTACTACGATCTCCGATAGATACAAGCATTTGCCTCAACCAGGTCACAGGTAAACAATACATATCTAATATTCCCTATTATAATTCAAAGCAATTTATTATTATAGAAAAATAAAATTTATAAAGGTTACAGTTCCTTGAACTTCAGTTGGAGCTTATTGATGATTGGAGAATAAGATTACTTCAGTTGTTATGTGAAAATTATGAACACCTATCATACCATGTATTCTTAACGTCTCTTATTCCCTGTATTCTTAATACCTTACACTACGTTGCAACTGTCTTAGAAGAATGGGGTGTGACAGTGGTAAGTGTTTCAAAAACAATTAAATGATTACGTGTATTATTCTTACATTGTTTATTGATATTACAGCATTTCTTGCAATTGTATTTTTTCAAAAAACAATTCGAAGCAGTCGAAACTGCAACGTTAGAAGGGAATAACATCACTAAAAATGTAGGTGAAGTTGAGGGTACGGTATTTGATGAAGCAGTAGGACTTTTAAGAAGATCGGAAGAAGAATGGATAAATGAAATTACCGACTCCGTTGCTTTGGATGTAAAAGCAAAAAGTAGACCGTATAGAACAGATAAGTAAGAATATTTAATATGCAGTTAATATAATACATATATAAAATTGTATTGATAAATATGAAGAACAGAGATCTATATTTTATAGGTGGTTCGCAATGCAGTCTACTAAAGAAGTAATTTCGTTATCGGTCACTCCAAGCGGTTACTCTATGTTTCAAGAATTAGCAACGCAACTTAATCTACTACATAACACGCTTGCGTTGCCTCTATTTCATCAAGCTTGGAAAAATTTGGCTTCACAGTTTGATCAAGTAAGTTATTAATCTGAATTTAATGAATTCTGTATTAAATATTATTTTATTACAGTTTCTTTTAGAAGAAGTTGTTCTGGTGAATCATTTTAACGTGGGTGGGGCCGAACAATTGCAACATGATGTTTTTAGAAATTTGTTCCCATTATTTGGTTTATATATCAGCGAGCCAGAATCGTATTTTCCACTGTAAGTTATAAATGACAGAAAAGTATGTGACAATGTTTTAATTATTCAAATTATATTTCAGAATTAAAGAAGCGTGCATTTTATTAAATATCATGTTAGGTTCGGCAATGTTACTACGTGAAGCTCTTAATGACGAAATCACAGGGAAAGAAGTGTTAGCAGAAATTGGAGTACATAAGATGACTCCTGAACTTGCCCTAAAAGTAATTGGAACAAGAACAGATATCACAAACGTATAAAATTTTTTTTTTTAAGTGAATTTGTTGTATAATCTTATAAACATTAGATTATATTTTTTTTGTATAATAATATTGATAAGTGAAATTATATTACATTCCTAAATTATATTTAAATTTATTTATATACTTAGAAGTTTTATTTATGTATGTACAATATTCAACAAATCAATGTTATACCTCCATTATCTGCACCTAACAATAGTAATCTATTAAGAGGGAGCACTGCCATTGTAGTGAGAAGTCCTTTAAAAGTATCAGATTTTAATTTTGATGATGAAAATGATGTTGTTGTTTCAATGGAAGAATAAACTCCAACACGATTTGCTGTTGTTCCTATTATTAATTCTTGTTCGTAAGTAGCCATGCAATGCACCGGCTCGGTAGAACCCCTGGCAATTAAAAGTACGCAGAACAATATAAGTTAAATAGAAAAGATAATAAAATGATATTTTATCTTACTTCATATGAAATTTAAGTTTCCCATCCAATGCACTCCATACGGCAATAGTTTCGTCCAACGAAGAACTAATTATAGTTGTTTCATTGATTGCCTCTAATTGTAATATCTAACAAAAAAAAAAAAATAATAGTTGAACAACTTTCCAAACTGCAAAAAGTTGAAATATTTTATTGATAATACATTATAACATACCTCACATTCATGACCCTTCCAAGAAGCAATGATAAGACCAGTGCGAATATCTAAAATTGTTAGAAAGCCTGATGCCTGTCCTAACGCAACCCAGTAACCACTAGGCGCTACTGCGATACATCTAATTAAACCTGTTGGATTCACAGATACCTTCATTTCATTTACATATTGAAAAGTTCTACAATCAATAACTCTGAGCGTAATATCAGTTGTTCCAGCAAGTAAAGTTGTACACGGCGAAGGGCTTGCGACAAGTGTATTCACAGGAACAGGTCGAGAACTTTCTGGGCATCCAAGAAGAGAACCCATGAAAGGATCCCAACAATGAATCGTTCCGTCACAAGTGACTACGTATCTTAAAGATTCTAGGAACGTAAGGGCAAGAATAGATTTTTTGTGTCCAGTATAAGTATACTGACAAGACGAAACGGTATTTCCATCTCCCTAAATTAATAAAATATATAATTAGTTTCCTCTGATTTACCAGATATTTCTTATAGTTTTACCTGACTTCGCAAACTCCATAATTTTACAGTCTTGTCTCTTCCTCCGCTCATAAAACTATTTTCATTATCTAATACGGATAGACATTTGACACTGTTAGTGTGACCGCTAAAAGTTTGTAATTTTATTTGCTTTATATTAAACGCCGTATCTTTCTCTGATCTTCCAATTTCATGTTCCCAATATGCTAACCAGTTCCCTCGTAACTGTCTTCCAATGGACGAAGAGTAATTCGCTTCAGATGCACCTTCAGATACTACACGATCACCGATATTATTCTTTTGTACCGAGAATCTATTTCCTACCACTGATATATTTTCAAAATTTAATGCATCTTTATTTACTAATTCTACGTTTTCCGTCATGTTGTAGTTACTATTATATGAAGCATTATCTTTAAAATAAAGAAACGAAATGGTAAATTAAATAGTAATTACATGTACGAATTCATTAAAAGAAAGAATATAACGTACCGCTGTTAGAACAAGCGATTCTTGCTTCTTGTTCATATTTACGACACAAATTATGTATATGTTCATGATTTTTAAGTATTTGTTCCATTATTTCACTGTCGATACATTTGTAAAAAAGCATGTACGTTTTGTGAGCAAACTCTGCTGTGAACACGGCTCTTAGTTCTTCTAGTGCCTAAAAATTATTTAATTTATCAAAATTTTCTTTAAATATTTAGCAGCTGAATTCTCATCCTTCTTTAATTACTTTATTTTTTTGATGATCTGACACATCCATATTTTCTGTAGCTGGTGGAGAATAAGAATCCGCGACATCCGCATTAAAATTTGATTGAACTCCGAGAACGTCTTTATTATTTTCGCTCGAAACTTTGATCCTTTATGAACATATTCGTATATATTTTTAACATAATTTCAATGGATAATACTATTACAAAATTACCTTGTTAAATGTTCACTTAGTGTTTTTTGACCAATTTCATTTTTATAGTTTCCTGCACCATTCTGATTAAAGGATTTATCAAACGCTAAGAAAAATCGTTGAATAGGCACAGCTAGATGATTCCGTGTAATGACACTTCCTAATCGTAAACTAAACATGAACAAAGTTTCTAAACATTTTTCTGCCATTACATTACGTGCTTCTACACCATTTGGAAAAGTAAATCTTGTAGATGATAGTATTCGAACTGTAGGATATAGTATCGCTTTTACAATTGATTCCTACAATAAAAATGTATTTTTGATAAATTGATTTTATCATTAAGAAAATTTTTATAATATATCCTTACATGTAGTACATCCATCAATACTGCATCACTCAGATACGGTGTAATATGATTTAAAAGAGTTAAACATGAAATTAATCCGCCTTCCAAGTTTTGCGTTAATTTTCTTTTACAAAGTGCTAAAAGTTCCACCATATGCGCGAAATATTGTAATACTATAATCTGTTCTCCATATAGACCTGCACGAATAAGTTTCATTTAATTTTAAAAATCTAGTTTAACTGTAAGTATAAATATAAATAAACGAACCTGCGATAGCTGCAAGACATTCCAAAACTTTAGCAGCATTATGATCACCAATTAAAACCTTTTTGTTCCAACTGATTCCTTCCATAGTTATCAAAGTATCACTGATTATTGTTAAATTTTCTTTCCCAGTGTAACACAATGTAAGCATTCTTAATAAATTTCTAGATAAATAGCGAGCAGTAAGTACAGGACCAAGTCGATGAGATAACCAGATAATAGATTCTGCGCTCATTTCGGAGGTAGTACATTCATTTGAAGTAGATTTTTGGTAAATATTATCAATATGAATATCTTCATGTATCGCAGCATTAGATTTGATATCATCTGTTTGAATGATTGTTGGATTTTGTTCTTCTAATCCGACAGTAGATATTTCTTCGAAATTATTATCAGAATGGGTAAGTCCGCTATAAGTAAATTCATCGTTAGAAGTCTTACTTCCTACGTTGCAACTAATATTATTGAACTCTGTTATTGACTTATTCAAAGAGTTGGAGGCTTTTGGTATTGGAATCGTTGGTGATTTAATTGATTTAACAGGTGAAATTTTATTTCCATCCTCATTTAAATCATCATTGAGATTCAAATTTAAATCAACGTGCGAATCAATATCGTACGATACACCAGAGTTTACAGACATAGAAGAATTTTCTTCTGTTTCCATTGTAAATACTTCTGTAATAAAAAACGAATTCTAAAGAGTTTTTAAAATAGATTTTTCTACATTATATGTGGTTTACCTTCGACATCATTATCATTTGTATTTATATCACGCATACAATCATTATTTACAGGTCCAGGGGATAAAGGAATATTATGCTCAGAATCAGCAGAAAAATCTTCATCCAAAGGGGACAAAATTCCTTCCCCTTCGTTACTAATTCCACTTAAATCACAAGTTCTTTAAAATAAAAGTAAAATTAATTGTTAACGTTTATGTAATGTTGTAAATATTTTTCTATTAAATTTCCTTACTTAAGGTTGCCACTTTTGTGGGTATAAGTTAAAGATCCTTGAATATAATCTCTGTATCCTCCAACCGCTTCCACGAGAGGAGTAATAAAATTTTCTAAAAATCTTCGTAGACCCAACCTTACCATAAGTTTTAACAAAAAATTTCTGTGATATAAACGCGTAGTTTTAAATTTTGCTACTAGTCCTGAAGGAAATATATCAGCATATGGGGAATTATCCATAAAGGAACCATTCTCGTATAATCTCATAATGGATAAAAGGAATGTCTGTGCAGTGTCTTTAGGACCCAATGCCCTAAAAGATTACAAATGTTGATTACAATTAATACAAGGTGTAATTTACAAACCTAATTTTAAATATGTTATGAAATTCTTATTACTTACTTAGCAATAGGATCAAATAAGTACCAAGCAGCTAGAACAGCACTGTAAGATTCTTCCATTATTTGTTGTATATGTGGTACTATCAGCTCTAAACAAGCTTCCCTTGCGATTCCGGTATGGGATAATAAATGCTCCAATTCAATTGCAATCGCTTTGACTTTACATTCACTGATTTTACAAAGGAATTTTGTTTTTGTTTTAAGTATAACATCCATGTCTTCTTCAGATTTCATGATGAAATTTAACTCACGTACCAAACTATTATATTCTTGTAACATTTCTACAATATTAAATAAATGCTTGTAATACTTCGAAAATGGAAACAAACTTCCAGAAAGTATCGGTTGAAGAAATTGATGGGCTGAAGGCGGAGGAAGACCCATGTACGTAACAGTCGGATAACGAAATGGTATATCAGTTACCTGAAAACACATTTGCATCGTTTAAGATACATAGTATTTTTTGTTACTTAAAGTACTACTTACTTCTATATTATCAACGTTATAACTTCTGGGAATAATATCAACCTGAAGTAATAAAGCGACGGCATTTCTTACACACTTTGGTAAACTATCGGCGGACAATTTTAAGGTGTTCAAGCAGGTAGTAAGTCTTTTAGCGAATGACATCTTTTCGACGTTCCATATTGCTCTAAATTTGTTGGATAAAAATATTTCCACAATTAAACAACCAAGGATTTGTTGTTCTTTAATACGTCCACTAGCAACAATTTGTTTAAAATTTGTAGACGACTCGTGTACTTCAATTTCTGGCTTATAAACTTGAGAGCTCACTTTGTTCATAAATGTATGCATTGTTTCCACTTGCATGATGGCTGTAACAGGATTATAGTCTTTTGGAAGAATTATCGTCTGATTTGTGGATTTATCTTGTTTGACATTGTCCTCTGTAGAAAGTAAAGAGCCTCTAGAGCGACTTAATAATCTACTTAAAACCAAAGGTGATGATCTTGATGTACTTAGAATTGATGCTGGTAATTCTTCCTCTTCGAATCCTGAACTGTGACCTTCGTCGTCACTAGTTCTATTCCCAGATTGATCACTCTCTGTAACAACACATCTGATTAATAAAATATTGAAAATACACTACTTTGAACTAATTAAAAACACATTAAACATACTATACTTATTAATAATAAAAGATGAACGCAATCGAGGTGGAATTTTACACCAATAAGGGGAAGGAATAATTTTTTGTGGATGTGGTTGCGTAAAAAGTTGAACTATACCAGTATTAGTTAAACTTGTATGATTATCAACAAGCTGTAAGCAAACATTTTTAGATTTTACAGCTGCTGAACCAGACAGCCTGAAACATAATAAAATAATGATTATATTGATGACATTAGTATATATATTAAAAGAATTACTATGTCCATACTTGTAACCAAAAGTTAGATCTATCCAATGGTGCAATCTTTCGGATACGTGAAAACTTTCTAGAGCTTCTCTGTGCCTTTCGATAAAATCCTCCGGTGATGTGGCCCAACTGGGAATTTCTAAATCCGGTAAATCTTCATGAATAGACTATAAAGTATAAATATTTAAACACAATTCTTTGATGTAAAGTTTATACTCATTATTATTGATCTTACTTTAAAAACACTGGGATCAATAAAGAATTGTGGTATACATTCGTCTGGACTCCAATCATGTAATCTCTGTATAGAAGCAGGATATTCTCCTGGAACCCATTGAGGTCTAACGTATTTGCAAAGAACAGATTTATCATAACGACGTGATAAATAAACGTAATATGTTATTTCTGACAATACATCTGATACATGATGTCCCACCTATAATCAACTCATTAGTACATTGTAACTAAGATTTTTAAAAATAATTTTTTTACACATACTTCTGTAGATTGCGAATCAAATGTTAAGTCTAATTGCCTATCGCCTTTGTTTAATCGAAACTTGGATTTCGTTAAATCTCTCCAATTACCACCACATCGAGATGTGAAGTCTGTGACCCAAGGCATTACGTGATGACAACTCGGGTCCCCGTATCTTCTACCAGCCATATTATTCAATGCAGTTAAATAATCATAGTTACTGATACAGTTATACACCCACATTTCACATAATTTTTCAATATTTTCGTTCATTCCAAATTCAGGATTTCCTCGTGACATACCAGTTGAAATATCAAAATTTCTTTTATGACCATTGAAACTTTTTCCTTTCATTTCTTGAGTGGCAGAAACTTTAGGCGGTTCGGGCTCAGGTTTTAAATATATATTATCGCTTAGTTTAGGTAATACCTAATAATAAAATCTAGAGAAGTAGTTATAATTTCAATGGAAAACTTAATCAGCAAAAATCATTTAAATATTCACCTGAATGGTAAAATTATCCATAAGTAATATATCACTAAGAGTAATTTCTCCTAATACTAAACCCCTGTCGTGCAAATCTCTAGATAACTGTAATAATTGGTATATCAGAAATAATGGTTTTCCATGACTCGTGCTTAGAGCAGCAGGGCTGTACATAACACACCTTCAATGATAATAAATAATTAATTACAGATACAGTTTAAATCAAATAGAAATTATGAATATAACATATACATACTCCCTAACAGAATATTCTGCTGTCTGCTCGTGTAAAGTTAGAAAAGCAGAGGCAGTTTCAATAGCGCATAGTACTGGAAGAAGGTTGCAATGTACTTGATTGGATACACCAGGTGATATAGATACAACTGATCCATTTTGAATTTGAATTAAAGCACAACCATACATTTTTTGTAATACTTCTTGCATTATCGATGTATCACTTACGTTAGCTGTTATATTACACTGATCTCTTTGTTCTATACAAGTCCATGGACCTAAGTATACAAATAAAAATTATGTAGATAGAAGTGGAAGATATTACTTTATGCTTAATAATCATTTAAAATATGTACTATAATATTTCTTGTAACATTCTTTCCATAAATTTCTATAGTTAGTTTCGGCGACGTAATGCATTAACTGAGAAAACGTTAAATCTGCTTGAGTATTTCCATTCGCATGCCTTCCTCTTGGAAGTGGAACAGCATATTTATGCTGCTTCTTATACACCTGAAAATTATGTTTTCAAAAGCTATGCATTAAGTGTAATGTATAATTATAATTAATACAGTGCTCTAATAACATACTTTAATATATATTCGCATCCAATCTGGCCCTAACTCATCCAGCATAGGATGAGCAGCAACTTCATCTTCTCTTAATCGTTCATGATTAATAAAAGAAATTGGACCCATAGTATGTAAATTAGCAAGCCAATTTCTATGAACAGTTAAACAGATTCTGCCATCTATTACTTTTATATATTTTGTTGGCACAAGTAAATCTTTCTTTATTGTATCCATTGTTTATCTGTGGTTTATACCTATAAAAGAAAAGTTCTGCATTTTAAATGTATATTTTTTCTCTATTCTCTTTGTTGTTAAGTTAATACCGTTTATTGTTTAAAATATAAATGCACTAATGTATTTATATGGTATATTTATTGTTATCTTTTACTGTCAAATACAGCTGTTTTGTAGCAAATAAACAGCTGACACCAGACGCCATATTTAAATCCAATTTCATAATGATGTCATACAATTTGAAAAATGGATAGTATGTAATAATAGTTTACCACATAATAGTTTTTGATATATTAAAAAATCTCTATGAATCTTTATTCTATTGTTTATCCATTGTTTAAAATATGAGAGGATTGTCACTTTCATAAAAAAATAATCAAATATTTCATGTAAATGAATGATAAGATTTAACCTAATGTTGTTATTGTTATTAGGCAAAAATGGAATACTACCTTTTATCTGTAATAATATTATAGTACTTTTGTACAAAATTGGTTTATTGTTAACTTACTTGTGTAAATAACAATATATACAACTTGGATTATAACAATAAAATAAATAAAAGTTTAAGATATGTAGAATGAACATGTATTTATATATATGTATGTAGGTTTTGTGTTGTAGATTGTAGTCTTCCTGAGTACATGTTATTCTAAAAAAGTTATACAGTTTGAAAACAGTAGATTCTCTATGTAATAATAAATTGGAGTAGTCTTCTATCATTTTACAATCTGCTGTTTGATTTTACAGACATAAACAAATGAAACTAAGGTATTTTTACACATGTTAGAATAATATAGAGAAACTACAGTTTTTGAATTATACAACCTTTTTGAGACACATTGCATATTTGTTTTTCATGTATGTTTAACATACTGAATCAAATTTAATAAATATTTGGTTTAATTTGTGATTTATTCTTTACATATTGATTTGATCAAATTTTTATAAATATCTTTTCAATTTTCTTTTGCCAAAAACGTTACATTACATCACTTGTTTTTGTTTGTATATATTAATACTATAATGTATCATATGTATGTTTAAAGTATACATATTATTCTTGGTTTTTATTAAAATAAAACACATACCATTTGATTTTGAGACCACCTGAATTTGTTTTTCAAACGTTAAAAGCTTACATATAATTCTTCATTAATATTACCACATTCATTATTGTTATAGCAAATACTTGTGTATTATAGGAAATACTTTTGATATTTTAAAACTAAGTATTATAAAACGTAACTCGAATAATATTACAAAATAAATTATTGCATGATTAGAATAGAATTATATCACAGTAATTCTTACAATACATTCAGTATACACAGGATATAGAGTTTACTAAATAAATATTTCCACTAGTATTTAAAATGGAAGTTTACTGCATTTCATTCTTTACAAAATAGCTTTCTTCTGTATTATGTAACAATGAATAAACGACAAATTTCGTACTACTCATATCTGATAAAAAGAAATTATGAAAGCTATTTAGTACAAGTAAAATGTAATAATATTGTTGTTTCTTTTTTATAATCTTAGTAATACCAATGTGCAGGACTATTGATTTTACATCTTATCTAGTAAATTAACTTCATTTATGAAAAACACAAATAAATTTTTTAAAAACGTCCAGGAAAACACGATATTTTGTTCGATTAAAGATATCACTATCAAACGAGATGATATTAAATCTTCGTAACTGTTTGAATTATTACTTTAAATAAATAATTTAATGGTATGATTTGAATACTGTAAATATTTGAACACTATTAATATATGTATGTATATGCATGTATACTGCTTTAAGAATATTCTAAAAAGAACTAGCTAATCTAAACCCATGCACAAGTTTCACAATTTGAAATATAATTAAAAATACCCCTATTTGGTTAAATTTACAGGCATTAATGCGTACAAGCGTTCTTGTAAACATATGTTGCTGTTTAAAAACAATTTTTAATACTTCTTTAGATCGGTAGTATTTCTTTATTAACAACATAAAATTTATGTTTCTTTCCGAACAAACCCCATATAACAGCAACATTTTCAATGATTAAATTGAAAGGAATTGTTGATAATGCCCCACATATACAAAATATGAATCGAGCAAGACCAAACCTATATACAGAAAATGATTTAACTACTCCAAATACGTACATATAAATATTTACCGCACCAATGAAAGCGCATAAAAAGTCTATAAGTGGTGGACAGGTAATAGGATAAAGTCCTGCTAATACAACGTTAGAAGTAGAAAGAGGCAACGTTACCCACGAGTAACATGATATGCCTAGAAGCAGCTTTTTATTTAATGGAATAGCTTTGGAATGTACGACAAGAAGTATACCTTGTAACCACCTCTTTCTTTGTTGTACAAAATCCCATAATGTAAATGGCGATTTTTCCCACATTTCACCATCTACAAAGTTAAACGTGTACCCTTGAGTAAACGCTTTCATTGCAAAAAAGCAATCCTCTGCAACAGACCCATCTAGTCCATTGTTAAAAGAAACTTCTCTTTCAGCACCCATCTACAATAATAATAATTTAAAACAGAATTTTAGTTAGGATTAAAAACAGAATTATCATAATTACCTGAGTAACAACATAAGAACCTTTCATACTAAAAAATGGTTTATGAAACATGGTAAATTGTAATCTTAGCTTTCCCATGTCATCTGCCACTCTGAAACTGTCTGCTAAAGTAGTAATCCAATTAACAACATCTTCGTTCGCATACGTTATTAAACCTTGTCCAAACTGGTGTTTTCCATCTAATACAAAATTCAATATTCCACGAACAGAATTTTCAGTCAGCAAAGTCTCTTCGTCGAGATGTACAATCCAATCATGATCCGCTAATTCGTTCACCGAATTTTCTAAGCAATATTGCAAAGCGCGTGCTTTGAATAAAGCACCGCTACTTGTACGATAATTCGTTGGTACAACAACTTCTCTAATTCTTCGATGAGGAGATAACCCAATTGGTTTATCACTGACTACTTCAATTTGAAAATTTTCCAAACCCGTTTCTACGCATTTGGTCAAATTTCTCCTAACATTCGCTTTTACTAATTGCGGATAATCTCCACGAGTTACTATTCTAATACAAATAAACGGTGCAAGTAACGGCGAACCTTTTAAAACAACTTTGTCTGGGAATGCATTATATATTGTTAATCCCACAAAATTGAATAATACTTGAGGAAACGAAAGAAATGTGAGTGTTCGTAAAAAATATAAGATGAATGCACCAATAAATCCATATTCAACCCATGGATCAAACGTTTCCTTTTTATTGTTACTCCACCCGAGTCCACCAATAATTATTTCAAAAACAGTTATGACAATAAGGAGCAAACAACAATGTAAGATATGTTTTGTTACACTGCTCAACATTATTTCTGAAAAATAAAAAACATAATGAATTAGTAAACCTATTAATACATAACCGTATTAGTTTACATTTATAAAGTTTATATAATTACACAGTTATAAAAAGTTCAATATATACATATATCTTCTATTAACAAAATATTTTCATATTTTTTCTGTATAATATTTTTTCATAGCTTTGCATTTGTTAATTGATAATCAATTAGAAATGTTAATCTTTACTGAGCTGTTATAACATTAAATCATATTAATCACAATATTTTAAATAATAAAATGTTTTACATATTTTAAGAGATAATAAAGCACTATGTAAATTTCTAATGAAAATATGAAAATATTAATATTCATATTTGTTATCAAGGGTTAAGAAATATAGACATACCTTTTTCCACGTAGTCAAATATATATTAGTATGATATAATATCTAGAAGAATAATATCTCGACTCATTGCCTAATACAATAATTCAATATAAATGAATACAAATGATTAGTATAAAAAAAAGATTCATAAACCGGTACGAACCGAAAATATTTTCATACTATCAACAATGCATCAATCGCATTGATTGCCGTTGACTCAATGAGTCATTTTTACACATTTTTTTATCGTTTTACTTGCGTTAGAATGTAATTAATTAACAATACAACAAAATGATATATATGAATATAGATAATATAGTTGTGTTAAATATGGAAAACTTTTTTTTATCAGGTTACTATTAATTCAGTTACTTTAATGATTTTTCAGTTTTACAAAGAAATCAATCTTTATGATTGTTAATGTTATTTTAATAATTATAATTCAATTATTTATATTAAAAAGATATTTAATTGAAAAATATTTAACTCTGTTTAAACAATATAGATAGCGCTGCTGTAGCTAAAAAAATACGTTTCCTCTCTTATTACTTGTGCATTCAACGTTCTTTACTATTTGTTAACGTTCCAACCAGAACGTACATTTTCTTCTGAAGCGTAAACCACGTTTCGTGTCGTAAGACTTAAAGGTAAATATGTACGTTAAGATATAATTTATTAAAAATAATATTGTATATTATAATTGCATTATGTTTTAATTTATTGAATGATACAATTTGTTTACGAAATAATGTATTATATACCAAGATGATTTACGATGCGATTCGTATTTTAAGTTTCAATCACGTGAAGAATAAAATTTTTTACTAATATGTAGTGTTGAAAAAGAAAGTACAATGTTCATATATATTTTTATTAATATTGTTATTTTCACATTTGTATGAATTATTAAAATTCTTAGTTTTAAATTCTATGTAGTAGTTAACACGTGTGTTATTATTAATGTAAGTACTCTTATTAGTTCATCTCGTTTGAAGTTTATTTTTAATTTCATTTCATATTTAAGAATTATTATTTTATTCATTTCAAGATTTTATTTATGTGTATGATGAATTAATTATTCACCATCTTTCGACTGATCATTGTGATGGTAAATTATTTTACTGAGAGGCTTTAGTTAATATAGAGAATGCTTAATAAATTAATAAATATAATTAACACAAGTTGTTATATTTTTCAGAATGCGTTACGTGGCCGCTTATCTCCTAGCTGTGCTAGGTGGCAAACCCTCAGCCACTCAAAATGACATTGAAAAAATTTTATCATCTGTTGGAATTGAAGCAGATGCTGAAAAACTTAAAAAAGTTATATCAGAACTGAATGGAAAATCAATTGATGAACTTATTGCACAAGGTATAACTATCTTGTTTTAGTAAACCATACAGAATCACTCCATGCTTTAAAACTAATCTTTAATTACAGGGCGTGAGAAATTATCATCTATGCCAGTTGGTGGTGCTGCAGCTGCTAGTGCTCCAGCAGCCGCAGCTGCTGCTGCTCCAGCTGAAGAAAAGAAAGGTAAACTAACATTTTCATATGTCATTAAACAGTTGATAAAATGTTCAGATATTACTAAAAAAAAATTTTCTTTTTAGAAGAGAAAAAACCAGCTAAGGAAGAATCTGAATCTGAAGATGATGACATGGGCTTTGGTCTTTTTGATTAAATTAATCAACAATAATGACTATGACTATTTGTAAATCATGTATTATTCAGTTCTGACAAAATAAATTTCTATTTTTAATTTATTAGAATCAATTATTTGTATATATGAATAAGATTTTTTCGAACTGTTCTTATTAATCTTATTGTAAGTTTGATTACTTAGTAAATCTATCGCTTTGAATATGCTTTTCAGTTTTAGGAACCCGCCTAAAATAATGAGGTTATGGTACGTCTTATGATTTCATATTTTATTTTCGTCATTTAAATTAACTGATTAGGTTTAAAAATGTATTTCCAATAAACCTTAATACAATTACACAAGAATTCTGTTGATATATTAAAAAATATTCGTGTATAATGATAGGAGAATATATACCACGTATACAATTGTGCGCCGTTGCGGCTTCATTCAAAGTGAAGGAGTGGGGGATAAGAATTGAAGAAGGGAAAGGGTGTTGTTCAAGATTTACCACAAAATTCAGTTGTATGTGTTCTAACACTATCGACCGTTTAAATTGACACGAGGGTAATGATAATTATAATCGTTTAGCAATTCGACAGGTTCAATCGATCTAATTACTATTTTGATGCGTTTGCAAACGTTCGACAATATCAGAATATAGAATCGATCGGAATACTTTTGTACTTGAAGAACTATTTTTAGATAGAGGGGCGGTCGTTGACGGCCATGATGGGTGTCAGCGGCAAGTAGTGACGGCATTCAGTTTGCGTCAGTTGGTTTTGTGCGCTGATGGTCGAGCTTGGATTTTCTGGTTGAGAAGCGCACCATAAGCCAAAACAGTTGTACATAGGAACGGCAGACAGCCGCGAATATTATTTCAATTAAGTAACGGCGGCTGTAAAAATCGTGAAAAAAACAGTGGAAAAATGACGCAGTTACTACCCATAAGGTTTCAAGAACATCTCCAGGTAGGTGACCTGCTTTCATGCCCGGTTCTTCTATTATTTCGACACGTCGTCAATAAATCTTCGTTTTCGCACACTTGGATTTTCAATATCATTTTTATGCATTTCATTTTTCTTCTAAGTAAATCATCTTACCGCTACTTATCATTCTGATGATGAAACGGAAGTTTCGTTCAAATCTGCTGAATTGACGTTACTTTGACAGATATAATCTGATCTCATGAATCTTTGTACGGATAAATTTTCATGAATTTCACTACGTTCCTAATAAAATATGATTGAGGTTAACTAATCACTGAATTCTATATGGCGAACTTGGTGAGAAAAATAAATTGATTTTTTTATCAACGAGAGCCACGTCTACTCAGCATATACGCCCCTTATTTCCGTTTTTATACATCATGAATTTTCTAATTAAAATGTTTCTTCTAGGAATTTTCTAATGCACTGTATTTTACAGATAGCAAATTGTGGTTTTTTTATAAAATACATTTCAATATATGTAACGAAGTATCATTATGTATTTTTTATATTATACTCTAGATAAAATAAATTTCAAGTGTTTACTTTACACGTATTATTTCGTCTTATTAATTTTCTTTTAATTAATATATAATATTTTAATTTGATAAGTGACATTTTTTACTGTAAAAATTCCTGTAAAACAGGTGGCACAAATCGAAACAGGATGACATTACGAAGACATAAGTCAAAATTATAGAATAAATATTTCTTTTCGTTTTCGAGAAAAATGATTTTAAAAATCTGGTGCACGTGTACTTATCACCGTACATTATCATAATTTTGAGTTTTAACTTATTATGAATTGCTCATTTGACGACACGGCAATCTGAGAAACATTTTTTTTCTAATTTAGTTCATAATTAATGTTCTCCAAATTACTGTAAATTCGTCGAACGGAAGTATGATTTTTGAATCATGAAAAAGATACACTTCGCGAGTTTTCAAGTATTGACGAATAAGAATTAAAAACAAACCAATTATGAGTATGTTCTAACGTTCGGCATAATACTGTTTACACAACAGGCTTACCGACGTAAAAGGACGATCCGATTCGAGTAGACGTGCACCCAGCAGATTTTCAGTTTTTTTTCCTTTGTTAGAAATAAAATTATGAAAATGAAAATTTTATTTAATCTTCCTTTTTTTTTAGGTTGACATAATATCATTATTAAATAAATACTCTGTAGTAATTTATTATTATTGTTACAGCTTACAGCTGTTGGAATTAACGCTAACAATGTTAGCTTTAATACACTTACCATGGAATCTGACAAGTTCATTTGCGTTCGAGAAAAAGTTGGCGATACTGCACAGGTGGTTATTATCGACATGAATGATTCTGCGAATCCTATTAGAAGACCAATTTCAGCAGATTCTGCGATCATGAATCCTGCAAGTAAAGTAATTGCTTTGAAAGGTAAATAGAATAAAGTTCAGTCAAATATGCTATACATATTGTGTATACATATGTGTGTTACTAATTATACTTAATAAAAAATGTGCCAAAGTACAAATATATCACTAATACTAACAGTATTACATTATATTTTTAATACTTGAAATAACATAAAAATAACTTGTTGCCTAAAGTATGATCTAAATGATAAATTTAATATAATGTGTATTTTTGTTTTTTGTTTTGTTACAATAGCATTGAAAACCCTTCAGATCTTCAATATAGAGATGAAATCAAAAATGAAAGCTCACACAATGACAGAAGATGTAGTTTTCTGGAAATGGATATCTTTAAACACATTAGCATTGGTAACAGAGACTGCAGTTTATCACTGGTCTATGGAAGGAGAGTCAACTCCGAACAAAATGTTTGATCGGCATTCATCGTTAAACGGGTGTCAAATAATAAACTATAGAACCGATCCAAAGCAAACATGGCTTTTGTTAATTGGTATTTCTGCTCAACACAACAGAGTAGTTGGTGCGATGCAACTTTATTCTGTTGAAAGAAAATGTTCTCAGCCAATCGAAGGGCACGCTGCTTCTTTCGCACAATTCAAAATGGAAGGAAACGCGGAACCAAGTAACTTATTCTGTTTCGCTGTGAGAACGGTGCAAGGCGCAAAGCTCCATATTATTGAAGTAGGTCAGCCTCCTGCTGGTAATCATCCTTTTCCAAAAAAGGCAGTAGACGTCTTTTTTCCGCCGGAGGCAGGAAATGATTTTCCTGTGGCAATGCAAGTCAGTTCAAAATACGATGTTATATATTTAATAACAAAATACGGTTATATACATATGTACGATATTGAATCTGCTACATGTATATTTATGAATCGCATATCTGGAGAGACTATTTTTGTTACCGCTCCACACGAAGCGTCTGGTGGTATAATAGGAGTGAATCGAAAAGGTCAAGTATTATCTGTATCGGTTGACGAAGAAAATATAATTCCGTACATAAACGGAGTACTACAAAATCCAGAACTTGCATTGCGAATGGCCGTAAGGAATAATTTGTCAGGAGCTGAAGATTTGTTCGTAAGGAAATTCAATATGCTTTTCCAAAATGGCCAATACGCGGAAGCAGCTAAAGTTGCTGCGAATGCCCCGAAAGGAATACTAAGAACACCGGCAACGATTCAACGATTTCAACAAGTATGTTCATAGTTGATAAATTTCTCCTTAAGTGATGTTTTTATTGAAAAATAAATTGTTTATATTAGGTACCAACTACACAAGGACAAACATCACCTCTGTTACAATATTTTGGAATACTTTTAGACCAAGGACAATTAAACAAATACGAGTCTTTGGAGTTATGTCGTCCGGTGCTCGTACAAGGTCGCAAACAGCTTCTTGAAAAGTGGTTGAAGGAAGATAAACTAGAATGCAGCGAAGAATTGGGTGACTTGGTGAAACAAGCCGATCCGACTTTAGCTCTTAGCGTTTATTTAAGAGCTAACGTTCCCAACAAAGTTATACAATGTTTTGCAGAAACTGGCCAATTCCAGAAGATCGTGCTATACGCCAAGAAAGTTTCTTACACTCCTGATTACATATTTTTGTTGAGAAATGTAATGAGAATCAATCCGGATCAGGGTGTAGCATTCGCCCAAATGTTGGTTCAAGACGATGAACCTTTAGCCGACATTAATCAAGTAAGCGTTTGTAACAGCGTCCCCCGTATTAAATTAAAGAATGCCTTTTTATACGTTTATGTCTCTCTAGATTGTGGATATATTTATGGAACAAAACATGGTCCAGCAATGTACAGCATTTTTGTTGGATGCTTTGAAGAATAATCGTCCAAGTGAGGGAGCATTGCAAACGCGACTTTTAGAAATGAATTTAATGTCTGCTCCACAAGTTGCTGATGCGATCTTAGGAAATCAGATGTTCACTCATTATGATAGAGCTCACATCGCGCAGTTATGTGAAAAGGCTGGACTATTACAGCGTGCTTTAGAACATTACACTGACTTATATGATATCAAGAGAGCTGTTGTTCATACACATTTACTATCTCCGGATTGGCTCGTTGGATTCTTCGGGACGTTATCGGTCGAAGATTCTTTGGAATGTTTAAAAGCTATGTTAACTGCTAATATCAGACAAAATTTACAGATTTGTATTCAAATCGCTACAAAGTATCACGAACAGTTAACTACTAAAGCATTAATAGATTTATTCGAAAGTTTCAAATCGTACGAAGGATTATTTTATTTCTTGGGATCTATCGTTAACTTTAGCCAAGATCAAGAAGTACATTTTAAATATATTCAAGCAGCTTGTAAAACCGGACAAATTAAAGAAGTTGAACGAATTTGTAGAGAGAGTAATTGCTATAATCCAGAACGTGTGAAAAACTTCTTGAAAGAAGCCAAGTTACCTGATCAGTTACCTTTGATCATTGTTTGCGATAGATTTGATTTCGTACATGATCTTGTACTGTATCTTTACCGAAATAATTTACAAAAATACATCGAAATTTATGTTCAAAAAGTAAGTATTATTGATTACGTACATTAAACTTGATGCAACAGCATGCGTTAATCAATGAAATTGAATTTTAGGTAAATCCATCGCGTCTACCAGTAGTAGTGGGTGGTTTATTAGATGTAGATTGTTCAGAGGATATAATAAAGAATTTAATTCTTGTGGTACGCGGTCAGTTTTCAACCGATGAACTTGTCGAGGAAGTTGAAAAGAGGAATCGCTTGAAACTTTTACTTCCATGGCTGGAGTCTCGTGTTCATGAAGGATGTATTGAACCTGCAACACATAATGCATTAGCAAAAATATACATTGACAGCAACAATAACCCTGAAAGATTTTTGAAGTGAGTTTATCAACATAAATTACATTGCATAAAAGATGTTAGAGATTTTTTAAATTAATTAATTTTTATTTTACAGAGAGAATCAGTTTTACGACAGTAGAGTAGTAGGAAAATATTGCGAGAAACGTGATCCACATTTAGCGTGCATTGCATACGAGCGCGGTCAATGTGATCGTGAGTTAATAAGTGTATGCAATGAAAACAGCCTTTTCAAAAGTGAAGCTAGATATTTGGTGAGACGTAGAGATCCTGATCTGTGGGCTGAGGTTCTTCTTGAAAGCAACCCATATAAAAGGCCATTAATTGATCAGGTGAGTTAATATAAAAAAGAAAAAAAATTACGAATAAAATTAACATTCCTCAATGAAATCTTATTTTAATAATTCTAACCGATTTCATAGGTCGTACAAACAGCTTTATCAGAAACTCAAGATCCTGAGGATATATCAGTTACTGTAAAAGCGTTTATGACTGCTGATTTACCCAATGAATTAATTGAACTTCTTGAAAAGATCGTACTCGATAGTAGTGTGTTCAGTGATCATCGTAATTTACAAAACCTTCTAATTCTAACGGCAATAAAAGCTGATCGTACACGCGTTATGGAATATATCAATCGGTTGGATAATTACGATGCTCCTGATATTGCTAACATAGCTATTAACAATGAATTGTATGAAGAAGCTTTCGCCATTTTTAAGAAATTCGATGTTAATACGTCGGCTATTCAAGTTTTGATTGAGCAAGTTAACAACTTAGACAGAGCTTATGAATTTGCTGAAAGGTAAGATATAACTATTAATATTGCTATTAATTTGTTCATGAATTCGAATTAATTGGTGTATTAAAAAATGTATAATATGCTTTATAGATGTAATGAACCACCGGTATGGTCGCAATTAGCCAGAGCACAGTTACAACAAGGCTTAGTTAAAGAAGCCATTGACAGTTTTATCAAAGCAGATGATCCATCGGCGTATGTTGACGTAGTGGAAACTGCTCATCGAACTTCACATTGGGAGGATTTAGTTCGTTATTTACAAATGGCTCGCAAGAAAGCACGCGAATCTTTCATTGAAAGCGAATTAATATACGCGTATGCAAGAACCAACAGGCTTGCAGATCTCGAAGAATTTATTTCTGGTCCTAATCATGCCGATATACAGAAGGTAACGAATTTTTTTTTTTTAATTAATTTGTACGTCTAATACCTTTTAAGTGTAAACGATGATAAAACTTGTGTTATTTGTGTGTTTAGATCGGCGATAGATGTTTCGATGATAAAATGTATGATGCTGCTAAACTTTTGTACAACAATGTATCGAATTTTGCACGATTAGCTATTACGCTTGTTCATTTGAAAGAATTTCAAGGTGCTGTTGACAGTGCTCGTAAAGCTAATTCGACGCGTACTTGGAAGGAAGTGTGTTTCGCTTGTGTAGATAGCGGAGAGTTTAGATTAGCACAGATGTGTGGGCTACATATAGTTGTACATGCCGATGAATTGGAAGATTTAATTAATTATTATCAAGATCGAGGACACTTCGAGGAACTTATTAATCTTTTGGAAGCTGCATTAGGACTTGAGAGAGCACACATGGGAATGTTTACTGAATTAGCTATACTTTATAGCAAATATAAGCCCCAACGAATGAGAGAACATCTCGAACTTTTCTGGTCTCGGGTTAATATACCAAAGGTATGTTTTCAACTTCTCTAAAAGAAACTCACGATATTCGATACTGTATAATTATGTATAATAATATACTTCATACTGTATATTTTTATATGATGAAATGTAACAGGTACTTCGAGCAGCCGAACAAGCACATTTATGGGCAGAGCTTGTATTTTTGTATGACAAATACGAAGAATACGACAACGCAGTACTTGCAATGATGCAACATCCTACAGAAGCATGGCGAGAAGGTCACTTCAAAGATGTGATCACTAAAGTTGCGAATGTTGAACTTTATTACAAAGCTATACAATTTTACGTCGAATATAAACCCCTACTACTGAACGATATACTGCTAGTGCTCGCTCCGCGTATGGATCATACAAGAGCAGTCGCATATTTCAAAAGGACGGGTCATTTACAACTTGTCAAACCGTATCTAAGGTCAGTTCAAGCGTTGAACAATAAAGCGATAAACGAGGCATTGAATGGCCTACTTATCGACGAGGAGGATTATCAAGGACTCAGAACGTCAATCGATGCGTTCGACAATTTTGATAACATCGCGTTAGCACAACAATTAGAAAAACATGAATTAATTGAATTTAGAAGAATCGCTGCATATTTGTATAAAGGAAATAACAGGTGGAAACAATCAGTGGAACTTTGTAAAAAGGATCGGTTGTTTAGGTAATTAATTTTTTTTTATTTTCAAAGTTAGCAGTTAATTTTAATTGCTGTGTTTATTCGTTTAAACAGAGATGCTATGGAATACGCAGCAGAATCTCGAAATCCTGAAGTTGCCCAAGAATTATTAGAATGGTTCTTAGAGAGAGGATCGAAAGATTGTTTTGCCGCATGTCTGTTCCATTGTTATGATTTGCTTCACCCGGATGTAATTTTAGAACTTGCGTGGAGACATCGTATTTTACATTTTGCCATGCCATACCTTATACAAGTTGCACGTGAATATATTACCAAGGTAATAATAACGCTTATAAAATAATATTTAGAGTATTCTGTTAGCCATAAAAATATTTTCCATTTGTTTTGTGTTATAGGTCGATAAACTGGAAGAAGCCGAAAGCAGACGCTTGGAAGAAACTGATCATCAAGAACATAAGCCTATGATTATGCGTATGTATTATCATATTATGCTTACTTTTATGATACACATATATTTTATAATTATTATGTATGTGTTTATAGCGGAGCCTCAGCTGATGTTAACAGCAGGACCAGGTATGATGGCACCTGGTTACGCACCCCAAGGTGTTTACGGTGCACCTCCACAAAGTGTATATGCACCGACGGCTGCAGCGTACCAGGGTTATGGTATGTGAAACACAATGAGCAGCACATTCAATGACAGAGATCAGCAAAATCTACTTTTCTATAATATCTAGGTAGAACAAATTATTTCAATAGTTCACAATTATTATCAAACGCTGAAAAACAATATCATTAAAAAAGAAAAGAAAAGTATTGCCGCAAAATAACTGTAACATATTAAATATAATGAATTCAAGGTAAACAACAAAGAGTTTACACGCGAGATTCTAGATTATGGGTAACGTTTATAAAATAATTAATTTACTGTTAAAGTAATACATATTGATCATTGTTTATTTAAAGAAAAAAAAGATATTTACGTATTTTAGAAATATATATTTCAAATGCGGTCTCTGAGAGCAAAATACGCAGTAGTTAATTTTATGTTGAACTCTTTTTTAAATTGAATTTTCTTATTTTAGATTTATTTTATGAAGTACCTATGGTATAGTTTCATTGATATATTAATGTATTGTGTACGTATGTGCCTTTGTTTAAGTATTGAAAAAAGTTTTAGTTGTAAGATGACATAAAATGAATGATCTTTAAAAAAAAAAAATACTTGTTGTAAGTTTCACATTAATAAATATGTCACGAAATTACTAAGTGCTTCCTTTCTGGTAAAAAGAGGTTTTGGCTAAAGAAATATGTAAATGAATATTAAGAGAAACATAAATGTCCAAAATTGATATTTGTTCTTCAATCATGAAAGATAGAAAGTGGCAAAGATACTATTCTGATATGTAATTTGTAGTAATAAAAAAAATGAATCTATTTATCTAGATTCATTAAAAATGTTGTTGTCACAGTCAAATATATAAGCCTCAAAAGATCTAGTTAAAATGAAAATAAGCTGCATATATCAGTACATCAGTATAACAAAGCTGAAAAGGTTTGTAAACAATATGTAATCTAGGCACATTAAATACCTATTGAAACACGTACATATGAAATACGTTTGTATGTCTATCAGTGTATAAGTTTAGTATCTATGTGTGTTATTGCTGTGGCATGAATAAATACAAAACTTAGCATTTGCCCACAAAAATGTAAAATATAGATTAGTAGCGTTATATACTCTGCTAAAAAGAAAATAATCAAGATAGTTTTCTGATATAATCTTTTAGACAGAAAACGTATTTAATCTATCAAAAAGAACTTTTAAGAATTTCGTGATATTGATGTATGGATATATGTATTCAAAATTGTTTATGCTGGCTTGAAACATTATGATCTTACATTTTTTTTTTGTACGCATTAAATTGAAAAGTGTTAATCTAATTAATAATTCCGTTTACATTGATTAACTTGTTTAATTTTTAGAAATATAATTTCAAATTTTTTTTTTTTACTCATTATATAAAATACGCATAGTATCCTGTTTGGATGGATTGTTCGTTGTATTAATGTATAATGAAGTTATATGATGCAAGTATTAATACAAAATTGGGAGATCAGATTCCAATGTATATGTAGAAATTGAGAGAATCGTGTTGTTGACGTTTCTGCTCGTTAAATGATCTACATTGTCTGTATAAAATGCTCTGCTAATGAATCAGGATCAATGTACAAGATATGTTGGAAAAACAATTTTTTTTTTCTGACATATCTTACATTCAATGTTCCTAAAAGAGCTAAATTATTGCATAATATGTTTCAAGTGACATTTTCTTGTCACATGATCTTAAATTGAATGAGAGGTATGCACTTATAAATTGTTCCCATTATTTATAAGTATAAAACGAAAGTTGGGAGTTGTACTATAATAATATTAATGCGTTGAAACATTTTCAATGTTCGTCGCAATAATGTTGTGATTATTACATGTAACTTTCGTTTAGTATTTAACGATCGCAGTAATTTTAGCTGCATAATAAAAAAATGTTAAAATTAGATTATATAAACAAGAATCTGTAACATTCCCAGTAATCACTTCACTTTCATTAAAATTATGTAACGAATAAAATTGTAGATTAAAAAATTGTGTATTTAACGCTGTTCTGCAAGCTAATAGTAATATAATTGTATCATTGTTTGGATATTGTGGATTAAAATAAAATATTAGTAAATTTGGAATGAAATATATGTTTAGATCGATCATTAATTATATGAACATACATATATGTATAGTGAAAATTACGTTTGCAATGTTGAAAGTCAGTATAAAATAATTGTTGCTATTAAAAATTATTTCAATAAGTATTACATAATTTCAATACATACATTATATTAATTTTGCATTATTTTGTATTGAAACTGTACCCAATTTAATCGTGAAATTGTAACGCTTTATAAATCTCCACCTTTTTAGTATATTCATGTTTCATTATCAAAGTACAAAATTAAGTTAATAAATGAAATATAAATAATCTTGAACAACCTTTTTAAAATAAATTTACGTTCGTTACAAGAAAAAGTTACTTGGCTATAATTATGATAATTATAATAATACACTATAATTCATACAAACGTCCGCATTTGAATTTTTTCATGGTTCTTTCCGTAGGTCTTATGGAAAGATCTTTCCCAAAAAATTCTAATTTTACTTCCTTTAAATAAATATTCATAATAACTACATCCTTGGGTATTGCTGAAAGGATATAAAAATTTTATAATATTTGAACATGTTTAGCATTAAGATATGAAATATAAATTACATACTTCTTATGATATTATCTTTTCCACAAATTCTAAAGGTATTTTTGGTATCTTGAATAACTATACCACTTAATCCAACTAAACTGGGACATTTTGATGCAAGAACAGAAATTTCAGCACCATGGAAATCTGCCTTGATTAATTGTTGATTAACTGTTTCCCAATTTGGGTCAATTGGATCTTTTGGTATATTAGAAAAAAATTTAGTGCCAAGTACTTGTTGCATGTACTTCAACCATAATTCATTTAATGGTAGTAAATCAACATATTTCATATCATTTTTGCAACCAATTTTACGTAAACCTAATTGCATTCGTTTCCTACTACTTAACAGTTTCCCTTTACATCTTCTCTTCTTGTTTAGTTTATTTTTATGTTTAGCAAGAAGAAATGACTGCAAAATAATTGATAAAACTATGGTAAAAAAATATTATGTTCTAAAAGAATTTTAGTATACCTTTCTTAATTCTTCTGCTATAGAACTGCTATCATTAAGTGGTAACGTGTTTTGTAAAAAATTTGTAATGTATTGTTCACTATTCTCACATGTACGAATTTGTTTTGTTATACTTTTAGGTAACGTTGAGAATATATTTTCTACAATTATTAATATTAATTGTTAATAAAATAATATTGTAATATTTTTAATGTATTGATTTTTAAATACGTACGATTAGATTCTGTCATTATTATTGATAATGGATCGTTAGAAATCAAATAATTCAAGACTTTCAGTCAATATGAATATAAAGTATTAGTAACAATAATTTGCATTATCTATTTAAAAATCTCCTCAAGTCGGCCAAGTATTTTGATGTTTAAAATAATTATTTTTATAGGTTAGTAAAAATTACTGTCATCGCCATCTAATAATGTGGTACTGAACTTTAATACAGCATTGGGTTCCACGCTTTACCGCTAGATCGCGCATGCGCTAGGTAACGTAGAGGGAGAGGGGAGAAGACCGGTTAGTTTTATTAAATATTACAAATTAATTTAACACTGGAATAACTTTTTTTTGGCGTATACCACTATATCAGTGACACTCTATATAATTTGAGGGAATAAATCTATCAATGTATCTGTTTACGGTGATTCTTCTAGCATGTATTTAATATTCTATATATAATTGTATTTACATTAGCATCGTTTAGATACCTATTTTCTTCCTTGTTTATAATTTATTCATATAATTTAATTTTTCTTTGTTATTAATATATGATACGATACATGATACATGATATACGAAGTATATGAAACGTGATTGCTTCATTTTTGTGTATTAGGTATATAAATTAATTTGGTGCTTTAAAAGATAAATTAAACATTTATTTGTACAAAAATGATAGTAATTTTAATTATTAAAATATATGTCATTGTTATCGATGGTCTTGCTTCATTCAAATTAAAATTCCCGTGTGGAAGTACGTTTAAATTTGAATTGAGCAAAAGGCACCGAATTAATTTGTACTTTTAGTACATTGACGATTAACTTGTAATTAAAGTAGCAAAAAATAACTAGATTAATGATAATTAATAATTAAAGTAACCAAATACACTCATCATCGTACAATTATTTGCAAAATATTTTTCAGATGGTGTATGATTATTTTATCATTCACATAAATTATGTAACCTTAAGTTTCGATATTTTTCATGATTTACGAACAGAATCTTACAAAGTATTGTCACTAAAGTATAATATTAATACCATGTAGGATATCGTAACTATACAATGCTAAATAGCAAATATTCCTAAAAAATAGCATTCCTATGATAGTAACCAAAGATTCAATGAGAAAATTATAAATAAAAATAAACGTACAGTAGATTGTTTACAGAATTAATATACTTAGCTTATTTACCACCTTAAGAATCATTTATTTATTATTTATAATCTAACTGATGAATTAGATACGAATTATTGCACTGTCATAAATTAAAATTATAAATATATTTTCTAAAGTTTCCTTCCTAAAGACTGTTAGGAGATAAAAATAATTAATGAAAGAAATTACTGATTACTGTGTTAAAAAAAGAAGGAATTATATATTCGATCACTACAATTGAAGTAATATATAATAGATGTATACTTAATATAATTTTACATGGCACAATAATTAAAGTTATTTCCTTGCTCATGTGTCTATGTACAAGCTTTGTTAAATATTCAACAGATTTATACATGCACCCATATCCTATTCGTTGCATCACATTTGCATGTTTTATGCACCATTATTTATAAGAACATTAATTTTCAACTGCGTTTTTTTTTCTTCTAAAATTGCATCGAGCTTTTCTTTGGTCGTCTATACATAAAGACTGTGATTAATTCATCCCACGAGTCAATTACAAATCTACGATTAGTTTTTCTGTATCAACGAATACCGTTTATACAAGGAATGAGAACGCAGTAGAAAGGCATAAATAATTAATAATATAAGAATTCATATCATGATTTTTAAAATGAACTCAAATATTTCAATCTTAGAGCTTTTCTTTTTACTGACTGCTAATCCTAAGATCAAGTACTACGAATCTACAAATATTTACGCAAATAAGTTTACTGCAATTCCAATTCTATTAGTCATCTACGTGGTTCAGACGCGTATGCTGTAATAGTACTGTCAACACATCCAGCTGCTAGAATCACTCGATAGGGATGAAAACTTAAACAACTTACAGGGCTAATACGGGTAGCCATGAATCCTTCGTGAAATTTGATCGTGTTTAAATGATGACCCATAGTATTGTAAATACTTATACAATGATTTGTTGACCCGCTAAAATATAAATAATATTACCTATGTATTCAATTAATGCTCAACTTATAGTACGACACGTGTAATAATTAAATTCATATAGAATTATTTAAAATATAATGATACTAATAAAAAAAAAATAAAAAAAAAAAAAAAAAAAAAAAATGAAACTTACCAAGCAAAGATATCAGCCATTTCATGCGCTGCCAGTGCTGTAATACCTTGTGTTATTTGTACAGTGCTTACAGACGAATTTTTTCTAAGATCAAATATCCTAATGTCCCCTGAGGACGAACCGGTAAACAATTGTGGTGCAGATCTATCAAATTTTCTCAGGGATGTACTTAATACCCATGCGGTATGTTCTCTCCAAATCATAACTCTTGATTCTAACGGAGGTAACCTTCTGTCAAATAAGCGAACAGAACCGTCTCCGCAACCTAGTGCCATCATTACACCTATACGTATCATTAAATACATTTAAGTTTGTATGAATTTAGTTGGGTATCAGTTGTATTCACTATAAACTCTCTAAGTGTAAAGTAGTTCAGGTAGCAACACTTACTGTAGACTAGCTCAATATAGAATCACTGAAAAACATAGAAATAACTAACCTGCGCCATCAACATCAATACACGTAGCGCAACAATCAGCACCGGTCGGTATATCTTGCTTTTTCAATTCAGTCTCCGCGTCCCATAGTCTAACAAACCGAACATCACCTGTCACTGCTAATGTAAGGGACCTTTGTTCCCATTTTGTGACTAACCCAGCTGTTATCGGTAACAATTTCAATTAATTCATAGAACATAATTTCTCCGTGCATGCCTAAACTATAAACTCACCAGTTGAGGTTTTTGTCGTAGGCTGTATATCAGCTAGCGCTTGCCAAGCGGTAAGTAAGACCGGGTCACGATTTAACATACTGCTATAATTCTTCCACACTCTGACCGAACCATCATCAGATCCGGTCATTAATAAACTTACATCGTGAGCGTTGATAAATTCTAAAGCCGTAATACGCGACATTTTATTTCCACGACTCGCACAGTAAGTCAACTTCGCACCAGTTTGACAATCCCATACTCTGTAAAGAATTTAATCATGTTAAATTACTGTTTTGTTATAATAATCGGGATATCGTGTATTATGTGAAATACCCAAAGAAATCTTTCAACGCCACAACCAAATGAGGTTCGAAAGGGTGAAACATTAAAACTTCCGGAGAATGTGGACACCTTGCATGGAACACTTGCGATTCTACTTTACTTTGTACCGCTCGCAATTGTTCTTCTCTTGCTTCGCGTCTTTGCTTTTTATTCCTTAGATATCTGAGTGTTATTATTTCAGAGAATTAATATATAACTTTCACGTGTAGATTATTGTTACATCGATTCGTTCTTACCGCCATTCTCTTTCATAATGAATTCTACTTTCCAAATCACTCAGTGATTCTATTTCGCTTTCTAAGCTAACCGAAGGCTGAGCAAATTGAGCGCAACTCCACTCGACAAATTGCGAAGTTATCAATGGAGTTTTGATTCCAGCTACTTCGTCAGCTTCTTCTGATATCTATAATGTTCAAGTGATAATGATTTAGAAAATTAGAAGATATTAAGCGTACAAATTAATTAGGTGCTTCGATAGTAAATAATCACTCTTACAGTATTAGGAATCGGTTTTCTTGAACGATTACTATGCGATGGTATTCTCGACGAACGTAATAAATCAGATCCAGAATTTACCGTAGGCGGTGATTCTCCTTTGCTGTTGCTGCAAAGAAAGAAGTAATCACATAAAATACTTTATAAACGTCGTAGATTGAAATAAATAAACATTAATTCACCTTAAATATGTAGTGCGATTTGATGGAGACGGTGGAAGAGATAACGATGAAGATATTTTTGTTTCAATTACTTCTTTAGGGGCTGATGATTCCTTGACCTATAATAAGAAAACATTACATGTCCAGCATTAGGCATAAAACGAAAGTATTGAAATATTATCAACAAGTTACATTTACCTGATTACGAATATGATTGGTGACCTTCTGAGACATGGCAGCAACAGCAGGATGAGGATCGCTGTCAAGATTGCATAATCCATGCCACAATTTCATATATATGCTACCATAAGAAAGACTTGGTAGATTTCCAAGAGAACTGTGTCCTATGAATAATAAAGCAGAGTTTATTATATTTTCCATTTAATATAAAAAACATCTGGTTTGTACGATAATGTGCTTGTAGGTGATAGAACAGTGATTTTGCTATATACAAAAAAAAAAAAAAAAAAAAAAAAATGAAGGATAAACTATGTACGAACATGCAATGGAATTTCCAATCATTATTACCAAGTGACTCGCAAGGTTTCCTCACGAACTCCCAATTATTTCCTGGCACACGAATGAAACAATACAAGGAGCTGTTATCGAAAATCCGGCAGGAAACCTAAACTCTAACTGGATCCAACATAATTTTATTACTTACCTAAACTACTAATGGACGACGAGGATGAGACTCTCTTGATGCGATCTTGGCTGAATCCATCCGTACTGTCTGCACTGTACGCGTTGTTAGGAGAAAGCATTTTTAATCTGTCTCTAGAACTAATACGTCTCATTCCACTAAACGGAGATAATGTTTCCACTACAAGATCTTTTCGACTATTTTCTTCAGCCAAAGCTAAAGTAACGAATGAATTTTCAAAATGCAAAACCATCCATTGAAGCGCTACTACTAATTCCTGTAAAATAAATCATATTTTCCTCGTGTTAAAATAATTATATATGTATAATATTTAGTATAAGTATATTATTTTGTAATTAACTTACATACTTTTCTAACTAAAGGACTCATGTCATGCGAGACAGTATTAATTAGTGTCATCGCGATAATTTGATCAATGTTATTTGCATGTTCACTGCGGGTTGTTACGCTGTTTATAAATGTGCCCAAAGCGTAAACGCTAGCTGCTCGAACCTGTGCAATTATTATTACTTATTATAAATAACAACGGATGAATAAAATCGGTTCGTACCTCGGGAACTGGATCTTGTAATAACGTGAATAGTTTCTCGTGAGCAATATCTCTGACTCCGCACCACCTTGCTTTATCATAATTGTGCCAAAGTCTCGCGAGACATAAACACAACCACTGTCTTAATAAAGCGTTCGAATCCCCAAGCTGCTCCAAACAAATCGAAACGAGACTACCATGATTTGCAGCTATCTGACCTGGTCTATAATCATTTACAATACTGGCTAGAACAAATGCCGCCAATGTTCTTTGTTCGCTCTAAAATAAAAATAAACTAAAATAATAAAATAAAAGAAAATCACATTGAAAACAATGAAATTTTAAACCCTTTAAATTTACTACCGGTATGGAGGTATCCTGAAGAACAGATAAAAAATATTTGTGTCCGCCATCTCTTACAAGATCTGCTTGGCAAGTCTGTAATCGTAATATATAAAATATTGTAATTGAAAATGATAGATATCTCTTGAATACCGAACGTTACAACTCACACTGTCAACAGCAAGAATTTTTGCCCAAATAAAAACAAGTAACGGGCGTAATTCTCTAGCGTTGCTTTGAAGCAATTTTAAAACGTACGGGAAAATGCCCACGCTGAGAGCCAAGTTCACCGCCCATGGACCAAGATCAAGGAAACATCCTAATAATTCTAACGCTCTTAATCTATGAACTTGACTTAGCAATACTTGAAGTACTATTGGCAGCTGTTCTGGAGGGTTACGATTTTTAGAACCTAGCGTAAGCCATACTTGAAAGGCTGTAAGCTGTTCTTCGAAGAAAGGCGAATGCGCAAATTGATCTTCGTTTTCAAGAATAGATGGTAATTGCGCTAAACAGAGATCAAGTGCCAAATCCCATGCTTGCCACATAGGATGCTAAATTGATAGAATAAATTAATATATTATTGGCAAACTAATAATAAATATATTAATAAAATATTCACCTGATAAGTAGGTGGTAATTTTGGGCAAGAAACAGGGGTACAGTCGTACGAACGAAGTATCCTTTCAGCAAGTAGAAAATTTCTAAACAAACTAGCGACTAATAAATCTTGTCTAAATAATCTTTGGAATAAATCTGGAAATCAAATAAATTTATTTTACATCATTTAAAAAGAAAAACAATCGCAATGCAAAAATTTACCTCTTGGCAAAGTGTTCCATGCAATTGTGTCGGTAATTGCTGTAAATATCCAATTAAGTTCCCCTAACATTGTTCTTCTATCGGTTAACTGTCCCGGGATTCTGAAATTTATTTACCGTAAATCCAATAGTTTATTTGTTTTACTAGAGAAAACAATGAATATGTATTTATTGTAAATACAAGGTTAGTCATAAGAAATAGTACACCTAAATATTTTTAATAGACCATTGAACACTGTTACACTTTCTTTTTTTTATTTTTAAATTTAACAAAGATACTTAAGTGTCCTGTTTTTCATGACTCGCTCTGTATACGTCAAATATTCTTACTTGTCTATTAAATCTAGTGAAATTTTTGGTACCAGTTTGGATGTATTTTGCATCACAAACCTAGAAACGATGAAGTTTGTATTATTATAATCGAATAAATTACTTTTAACGAATTCGTACCATCGTAACGCAATCTTAATTGGAGTTGTAAGACACGACGTAAATATATCCGCCGGTAGATCTGGATTCATAGGTAAAATCTGATTAGCTGCGCACGCGGCCAATTGAATACAATTTTTATAAGACGGTGCCGTTGCACCAACCACTCCAGTGGCACGATTCTGCTGAACTGCTTGTTTTTCCATCTGCAAAGTGATATTTCCAATGTGCTTATACATGTAACTTTCTATCTTTCATCAATACCAGTGCAGAATTTTTCTACCTCATATTCCTTTTCGTGTTGATCTGCAAATTGTTGAAAAGACTCCACTATAATACCTGCATTAGAACAATCATATACATAGATGCTAGGTGCACCCATCCATGTTTGCAAATCATATACAGACAAAGGAATATATTGTGTATATGTCTGTAACAATAATTTAATGTTAAAAAATATTCACAAAACCATTATTTATGGTATTTAAAATATTCAATTCAACTAACCCTATTAAATACCCATATTTCACCATTACTAGTAGGCTTAGGAACACCATGACCATTATAATGAAACAAAACTCTTTCTTCTTTTGCATTTCTCCTTAAAGAGGTGCATAATTTTTTTACCTCCTCCACTGTAGGATCTAAACTTTGTTTATAACGAGCTCTTGGCTGCCATCTTTCATACTGTTTTTGTAAATTAGATCCTATAGTTTCTAAAGCTTTCTGTGGACTCACTGATAAAGGATCTGTGAAAAAATATTTATAACAATGTAATAAGGCTATTCTTATTTGTCATTTGGAAAAACTATATTTTAAATATCAATCATCTCATACTGAAGATGATACACGAAAAAAGAAAAATAAGTATTTGTAATATTTAAATTAATAACAAATATAGCGCCACCTAGTAGTTACCTACAAACATATTTACTTAGAAATTATTGTCATGCTCATAACCTAAAAATTGATTATATAATAATGGCAATAAAAAATTATAAAAATATAGATGAACTGGAATAAATACCGATCCAACATTCGAGGCGCGCACATGGTTGTGTCTTGACAATGTCAGGTGGATCGACGCCAACATTTAAACATAAAACTAGAGCCACGCTCACGGTTTTCATCTAAATAAAAAAGCAATATAAATTTAAGACATTTATATGCAGAATTAAATACGTAATTATTAAAGAATTTATTAGTTAAATGAAAAAACAACAACAAACCCTTTCTTTCATTCTCCATGTTTGTGTAATACAATTTACACCTTCGATTGACGCTGTATGCCTAAGCTTGCAGAATGCCATCTGCATTCTCCAATCATCCTCCTCCGTCAATTTCGAATTTTCTTCCTCGTGGCATGGTTTTGAGGCAATTACTGACATTGTACGCCCGTGACTAAGATAAACTTTCTATTATACTTTTATAACACACACGTTTCGGTTGTTAACAGTTGCAAACGAAGGTTCAACAAACGTAAATACAAACTGTGAACTGACAATATTCAGCAAACTGCTAACGCGCAAATGTTTTTTAACAGAACACAATTTTGTAAATTTATTTCATCGGCCGCCATTTTACACTTCTAACGACTTACCCAACCTTTAGCGAATGCGTACACCAGTGACTACAGATAGAAAAAGACTGGAAACGCCTTTGTTCTCGAGGGATCATAATTTTGGGGATATCAGATACCCCCAGGTGAAGTTAGGTCTGATTGTAAGGAACATTGTTAGTATAATGTCGTACCTGTTTTAACAGTCTCTTTTTTATTACACCTCGCACTCACAATTTCAAAGAAACAATTTTGACTCGTTTCCTCCTGTATTTTAGAAATCAATCAAAATCAGGGCCAAACTTGTATTTTAAAAAACCCGCCATAAGTCAAGTATTTTTTAATGCGATTCTAGCGCCATCTATACGAAAACGGCGGAAACTATTCAACAAGAAGTGTCCGCGATTATTTGATAGATGGCGCTGGTATTCTCCTGTCCCGAATTATACCCCCTCCCTTTTAGCGGGAAATTTAATTTTGCAATTTACGACACCGAAGGTTTTATTACGAGCCTTCATTTGGAAAGGGTAATATATCGCAGCAATGTGCTGTTAATCCCCGTCATTTTTCTTTCTTTTGAGTACATTGAAACAGATAGAAATTTAATAACATTTCTACAAGTTTTACAAGAACATTTTATTCATTAAATACTACACAAGATTATTAATTTATGATTAAATCTTTAAAATTATAATTCGCTTTCGTCACTTTTAGCTACTTATTTTGCTTGAATACTGTATTTTAAAGATCTCAAAAAAAACCTAATCATATTTAATACAATAGAGGCTGAGTTATCTGACTCAATCACTTTAATTATCTTTATCATAAGATGTACAAATTAACTTTGTGCTTCAAAGAAAAAGAAATTAAAAAGTTATGTGTAAAGAATTAAAAATAGTCAAGTTAAATGACTCATCCTGCATATGTGTATATGCATACATTTAAACGCATATATGAATAGAATTGTTTTAGACATATATTGTTCAAAGTACGTTTACACATTTTTTTTACCAAATTTCTCACTTGAGAGATCTATACTTATAACTTATACTTACACAACTGCGTGTTAATTTAGCACTTTGCTTACAACAGAAAAGTTAAGTAGTTTAGAAATCTACTAATGAAAGATTAAACGTATCAAGCTGAAAATTAAACTAAAAATGTAAAACGTGCAGAAAATAGATTAGAATTCATAAAACTGATATTAAAAATTTTTACCTCTACAAAACCTCACAAGCAATATTCCCGTTGCATACTATATTCACAGCCTATGTATACAAACTTTATTTGTTCTATATACAATCTTAATTTTAATGATGAATTATTTGGAATGAATTTATATCGCTAGAATATTAGCTTTTAGATTAAATTAACTGATGCTTAAAAATATATTGTAAAATACAATTCTAAAATCTTCCTTGTAATTCACTTGTGATTTTTTAAATGATTTCGGATGATTTAATTATTCTTTTTTCCGCCTTAAACGTCATTGAAGAGTTTGAGAATTATTAAGAGGCTTATAACCCTGAAATTCATTAAATCTCTATTAATTACATTTATCAAACTGTAACTTTACAAAACAAAATATCAACATAAAACATGTAGCATGCTATTGTCCAAACAATTGACTACAACACACAAAAATTACTATTCAGTTTGAAAGTGCATAGCCAGTTAAAGTATTAGTGCAAAATGATAAAGCTCAAAGAAAGGTGCACAAATTAATTTGCGAAGTATTTTAAATACATAAAAGCGTATGAAAATAAATTTGAAATCGTCATTGATAAGAGGCACTGAACTAATTTGCACACCTAATTTTTAATAAATAATAATAAATAGTTAATGTCATTTTTTACAATGTGTGATTAGCAATACAAATGTTAATCACAGACTATGTAGTTTGTACAATCTGTACTTGTTAGTGATTCATGCTGCCATAATAGGGCTGGCATACACTTATCCGTTTGCTTCCTGGTGTAATGGCATTATTGAATGAATCCCGTAATCGTTCTGTAAATGTTTTATATTCTAGTTCTGGGTTATTTTGGCCAAAGTCAAAATCTGCAACTTCCACTGTAAATCTTGCTCTGCTTTGTATATAATAAGCAATACCAAAAATAATGAGTACTACAGCGGCAAGCGAACAAGAAACAGGCACAACGATGACCGATAATTGTGGCTTTGTTGTAACTAAAAATATAATAAACATCAATTACTTGAGTTCTATCATAAAAGAAAAACTATGAGTATATATTATCAATACATACCTTTATAAATATTTATTGTCAATGGATAGATTTGTTTGCTAACATCGTTATGTAATATAATTAATATGGTATATACGCTAGGTTCCAAGAAATAATGAATAATGGAAAAATTGCAAGGGTAAATGGGAACTCCATTGTCACACGTTTCATTTCCAGTAACATTGTACTTTCCTCTATGAAAATAAAGGCACTTATAGAAAGGTCCTGAACCTTTGCACGTTACGTTAAGAGATAACATATCCCATGGTTGAATCCAATTTGTACCCTCCACTGATATATTCATTATTGGTGCTGTGATTTTTATTAAAATTATTATTATAACTTATGTTACAATTGATAATAATCATATGGCTTATTACTTACCACGAATATCAATTTTTTTAATAAAATGTCCATATGTCTTATTAGGGTCTGGAGGAATTATTGAAGAATTTGAACAGATATAAGGTAAAGAAATATTATTTACACTAGACATGCTACTATTCAATGTGTCAATGAGAGGTATTGATGTTGTTGCATCTAAAGTTGCATAACTATTAGATACAACAGTAGTTGCTAACTCTGTGGTAGTGATACTTGACACTGTAGTATTTGGCACAGTTATATTAAGTGAAATAGTTGTTGTAACTGGAACAGTTGTCGGAGGTAAAGTAGTTGTTGTCAACAAATCATATGATGCAACTACTAAAGCTTCCACAATATGTGATGTATCAGGATTTGTAAAATTATAAAGAAAATACAAATCACTTGTTTGACCATAATATTTGCAGTCTATAAACCAATAAATGAATACTGATGTGGCTTTATTCAAGTAATCCAGATCTCCTTTACGTATATTTATAGTCATATTTGTTTCAGATAAAGAAGAAACATAAGGATCCATTAATGTTTGATTAGATTGTATAATTACAATATCACCATTAAGAAATTCTAAAGAAAATACATTACATTAGAATAAAAATTGATAAACAATAAATTAAAAACATTTTAACTTACCAGTTACATAAAATGTTGTGCGGACACTGGTCAGCCTTGACCATAAAAATATATAAGGTTTACCATTAACAATTACTTCAACTTCATATATTCCAATGGTATAATTATCAGGTGAAATATTTAAACTCCAATATGTGGTTGTATTCGATGTTTCCTCTGTCTATAAAGAAAATAAAAATGAATATTAAAGAACTAACTTTATAATTGAATACAAATTAAAAACGCTTCTTTAACCTCATATTCATGTGGAGTTAATGCATTATCTTTCCATTTATATTTAAAAGTTCCTGATGGTCTTTCACCATTTTCAAACAAATCAGCTCTGAATGTGATGGTTCCACCTAATACTACAGGGCCATCATGGGATAATGTGACATTATATTCAACAGCATTAACTGAAACAGTTTTACAACAACAGTTAATAAAATGTGTAAACATAATATAGATTACAATAATGATAAAAGTAATTGGAAATGGAAGAAATATCGGGCTACATTATATATAGTGAATCAGCATACCTCGGCAAGTAAATAAAACATAACAAAGACCCCAAAATAAATGCACTATCTGCATTCTGTACATTAGCAGGAGGTCACATTTACTTCAACAAATATCTATGTTCCGTGAATTTCTTTTTGATCGATTTGCAATTAAATGCGTATCATGATGCTCCCAACTGTAACACCATTTTAGTATGTATGGATGTATGTATAAGTACATATATATGTACTAATGATTGCCAACTGTATCGTACATATACATATATGCACTTTTTTTGCAATATAATGTTTAAGAAAAAGAGCTTTAAATTTAATTTTCAGGTAGTTAAATGTTTTGTAAATAACATGTATGAAAACTAATCTGATATTTTGATTTTATTTCATTTTTATCAGTCTATTATTGAAATATTCATTATTCATCATTATTAGATAAGAATACAGACAGTAATAGATAAGAAATTTCCAAATTTATTTGTTTTCTAATTAAAGTAATTGTAAAATATTACTTATTGAATAGATATTGATATCCAATACGATGTTCACAAAACTTCATTCAAACATTTTATTTATTTATAGTAATAAACTTACGTCAATATGTAGTGTGAAACAAAAAGGTTTAAAATTTCCTTTTAGTCAAAATTTACGTCAATTATCTACACCTAACAAAAATGAAATATACCTTGAAAAACAAATAAAAGACGTTTTCAAATTTAAAAACACTAATGTTAGTAATTGGATTATCGAGGTTAGTGTCTAATTATAAATATTATTAATCATTTTTAAAATAAACACATAAAGTTTACAACAATTGTAATTATTCTTCAAATTTAAAAGCATGTACCACCTTAACAAATTCTGAAATTTAATTTCAGAATAAAGCTCACACATTATGCCTTGGATATCATGAGAGTAAACCACAAGATAAACAACATATTTTACGTTTATTAGCAACCGAATATGCTGTACAACATAATACCGTATGCAGTGTAGCAGAAAAATTAATTTCTACAGAGGTTTTTACATTATTTATCTTTTGTATCATATTTTTATGTGAATATAAATATGATTTATCAGGTATCATGTTTTTATCAATTTTAGCACATTGAAACATTTTATAATATATATATTTGTATCTTTCATTATTTTAGTATGAGAATGAAAGACGAATGATTTCTTATGAACAAAATTTAAAGAATGTTCTTACACCAGATTATCAATGGTTATTTGTCATTATTGGAAGACTTGAAAATGGTGTGAAATTCCTTGTTGATTTAAGAACAGATATCTTAGTAAGGATTATATAGTTTCTCAGTTTTCATAATAGAATTAAAAATTTTATATATAAACAAAGATATGCTATGTAAATTTATTTGCATCTTTATTTTTACATACATATTTTTGCTAGGAGTTACTGTCAGAAACTAAAGAAACAGATGATAGTATTGCAATACAACAATTAAATATTACTTTACGGGATTTATTATTGCTTTGGTTTTCAGTAGGATTTCTACATTTAGAAAGAGTAACTTGGCAAAGTGCATGTGATATATTACAAAAGGTATACATTCTTTAAATTAATTTAAAAAATTAACACGATTAATATTCATTAATATAATAATAAGATTTCAGATTATGAAGCAATACATCCTGTAAAAAATTGGTTAGACTTAAAACAAAGAGTTGGACCATATAGAAGATGTTATATTTTCACTCATCCATCTATGCCAAGAGAACCTCTTGTGGTATTGCACACAGCATTATGTGATGTTATACCAAGTATGAAATTATGATAACATTTTATGAATAATCTATGTTACATATTTCCTCAAATAATGGATATCATTAATTTATAGATAGTGTGAAAGGTATTGAAGAAGCAAAAATCAGAATTCTTGGTGATTTTAAACAAGAAATAACATTTTTAGAGGAAGATAAAAGTAAAATAAAAGCTGCAATATTTTATTCCATAACTTCTACACAAAAAGGATTACAAGTATATAAATAATATAAAAAATTAGGGTAATATATTTTGTAAAATTTATGTAATTAATTTTTACTTTTTTAGGGTATTGAACTAGGCAACTATCTAATAAAAGAAGTAGCAAAAGAAGTGATATATGAATTTCCTATGATAGACGAACTGTCTACTTTATCACCAATACCAAACTTTAGAAGTTGGGTTCTTGAAAAAATAAAACAAGGTATAAAGTAAGATAAATAGAATATCTGTGTATTAAATAATGTTTGATTTATACTAAATGTTTGTGTAGACATCAATTATATTTTTACCAACGAAGAATATGAGTCTATAAAAGAAATTTTAAATAAATCAGATGTTATATTGGGCTTAAAAAAACTTTTCAATAATTCGTTGTGGACTAATGATACAACAATATGTGAAGTTTTAAAAAAGCCATTAATTCGAGCATGTGCGTGGTATTTGTACAAAGAAAAAAGACGAAATTATGCTTTAAACAGTGTTGGTATGTTAATTGCTAATTACGATTTTAATCTATTGCAAAACTTTTATATAACTAATATTTTTTTTATACTATAGCAAATTTTCATCTTCGTAATGGAGCTATTATGTGGAGGATAAACTGGTTAGCTGATCCTTCACCACGTGGTGTTGCAAATAGTTGTGGCATTATGGTAAACTATAGGTAACGTAATTATTAAATTATTAAAATATAATTTAATACATTTCATGCATACAATAGTATGTCTTTTTAAAGGTACTATTTAGATAAATGTGAAAAGAATAGTCAAAATTATATTGAGAACTATTTCGTAAACACTTCCGAGGATATAATTAATCTTGCCATGCAACAAGAAAAATTACGAAATACGATAGAGAAAAGAATATGCTAAATAATTGTATAATTACAAATAAAAATTGTACCATTCCTGTATCTATTAATCGTAATGACTTAAATAGTATTAAAAAATATAAAATAAAGCTCAATTCAAATAACAAAACTTAAGAATGTATTGAATATTTTATAGAATATATACATTATGCAAAAGTGGAATAATAAAAAAAATTATATTTACTATATAATTAAATGATTTTATTATAAAATTATATTCAAAATTGCTCATGAATGTACGTTAATGCAGTCTACAAGGTCTGTCAAACAGTAAAATCAAATTAATTCCCTGATAGGATAATGCTACAAAAAAAGGAACATTTTTCGAAGTTCTTACATAGTTCTGAAATATTAAGTAGTTTTATGGAAATATTCTATTCTTTAACTGTTAAAATTTTGTTTGGTCTTCGAATGTTTGCTATTTTTTATTACATACATTACAAAGATTCTGACACACCTTTGTAAATGATATCATCAAAAATTATCTTGATCTATACATAAGCATCTACACATTTCTGATGTATACTATATGTATAAAATTATTTCAACAAATCTCCTTTCATATATTTATATATAGCATACATACGCGTCATCCCCATTTCCTAACTCTTAGTTAATTAAAGAAATTCAATAACTTTAATTACTCTTCAAATTTTATATTTTTATTAAAGATTATTAAATTTGTTCATTTATACAATTAGCTGTTTCCTGTCCAGCTTAAAGACAATACAATAGTCTGCAAGCAGAGCTGGAATAAACATAAATTTCTTGTTATAACATTTTTCTATGTTTATGTATTGTGTAAAACTAACTGAATATATGTACCTGTAGTCAAGGCTGGGTTTGGTGAAAGTTTGTGGGAAGATGAGGTCTACTTTCTAATTTTGTATAATCCAAATGAAATTCTTTTGCTACTTTTCTCCAACTCTGTGCATCAAAATAATAATAAGTACCACGTTCGTATGTCGATGTTTTTTCTACAAGTCCTAATCCTGGTGCTTGCGTTATCCACACCTTCTCTTCCATATGATATCGCCATTCTCTACTGTACCTGTAAAATTAATATAAATGGTAACATACACGTTAACATAAAATAATAGAACGATTGGAATTTAATGTTTGATACTTACAATTCTGCTGCTGCTGCTAATTGTAGTACATCCCCAACATTAGTATAAAACATGTAAAACAATAGATCATCCTTATATCGATTTAGTTTAACTGGTGCTAATTTATCTCTGAAACAAACCCAAGTTTATAATAAAATGTATAATATGAAAAAATTAAAACACAATAAAAATTACCTGATGGCGGCATTGATAAGATATTCTGGTGGTACATGGAAATCAATATCCTGAGGTCGACATGGTGTTTCTGCCCAAGGCCCGCCAAAATTTTGATACAGATTTTCTGGTGAATTAAGATTTAATCCTAACGCAGTTAGATCTTGACCTAATGCCAATGACACTAAATTCGGGTCTGTTTCAGCTGCCCTAATAAACGTCAATAGACCAACCATTCCAAACTGATCTTTTACCATGCTTGCTGGTATATTAGTCACCTTACCTAGAAAATAATATGAAGTATTTGATTCAATATTTAATTACAATAATCCATTTGTAATTAAATCGTACGAATAAATAAAAATAGGTAATACCATCAGGAGATGTTTGTATGCCTCTTTTAGATGACTGAGATTTTTCAGATCCAGGTGCTCTGTTCGCTTGTAACACATCTTGTCCAATTTCAGGACCAAGTCCAACAGGTATATTTTTATCTCCAGAAACACTTCCACCTGGTGATGGACCTTCTCTATTTTGTGTTCCTGGTAATGCTGGGAAATCTTCTGAACTCATTGTAAATTCGCTTGATTCAGATGTTGGTTGCTTTACCATTCCAACTAGAATGAATACAAACATTTTTATAATCTATTATCTTAATTTTTTAAATGTTATTAATACAAACCATAAGGTTGTTTTCCTGGCATAGGACTAGGTTGTGGCATAGAATCACCTTGCCCTCTGTTTGTTAATGAAGGAAACTCAGACAGATCTAACAATGGAGGAGTACTTGTATCTCCACCTCCTCCACTACCAAAAACAGAATGAAAATTATTGATTTGAGATCCGTAATTACGACTTTGAGGTATTCCAAAAGTGCCCATGCTACCCATTGGATTCGAAGTTCTGAAAATTTGTAACATTCTCAGTTTTTACATAACATGTTACTATAGAATAAACATATAATATACTATACTACAATATTAATAACAAAAAAAAAATGAAAAAAACTAACCCAAGAGCAGGCATTGTACGTCTATCAGTAAAAGCTCTCTGCCCAAACAGTCCTCTACTGCCCATAGGAGAAAGCTGTTGCTGTTGAGGTTGATGACTATTTTGTCCACCTCCAGTGCTCGATGCTCCAGGATAAACGTTAGTAACTACTACCGCAGAATTAGCTGAGCTTGAGGTGCTTGCAGATGAGCCTGAGAACATGCTCGAAGTAGGTGTGACATGACCCGTCAGGGTCGATGAATTTAAGCCCCCCCCACCACCTGTGCGTGATGTAAGGCTTGCGTTCGCAATACTGCGTGGTGGCTGCTCAAAATTCAAGTTGGCCATAGCCCGGTGGCTCCACTACAAAGTACCTGCTAGGGCACACCAACACAGTTTTATGTCAGTTACCACAATCACTTGTTTTCTATTTCATCACTTCTAAATTGTTCAATTTCATGGAACTGAGGAAAATCCATGACAATAACTCCTAGTAGCAACCTGTAATGATAAAAACAAAGATAAAACTATATAATAGAGACATGGAATTATTAAAAAGTTATATGTATTCTTAAATTTTTTACCTTTTTATCGTAGCACCATAGCAATGGTCATATCAAAATTGAAGACAGGAAATGAGAATGGACCTATTGGCAAGCGAAGAATTTATTTTTGTGAAGATTCTATTCAAGCATTGATTTAAAAGAATATATTGATATATACTATTGCATGTAAACCATTTAATTATTCTTTTTGAGTAACTTATATGTACATTACATTTAACTATAGTATTAAAAAAATTGATGTTATTTGCAGTTTTTATTTAAACATTTGAAATAATGTTTTACATGTATAATGCACAACTTAATTTTTATAGAAATGTATTTTCTTACAGAAATCTAAAATACAACATTTTTCAATGACATTGTAAACAACATGATTTTTATATGATAAACTGTTTAATGTTCTATAACTTACATGTAATATATATACATTTCATAAATACTTATAACTTAATTTGAATATAACTTTTAAATAGACCCATAAAGACGTAAAATTAATTAATAAAGACAAACATTATAAAAAGTAATAATATACAGCATAAACAAGAAATAGTTCACTGATAATTTCTTTCTTGACAATAATATCGTTAGGTTCTTAAGATTACAGCTGTGCTTACATTTTACAGTAAACTTACGATTTTCGAAAGAGCATAGAACGAGAAATCGGTGATTTTGACATTGTAAAGATAAAATCAGTCACGAGTACCAAGAAAGCAAAGGTTATAGCATCTATGCAATCAGAATATTTAAGAAGAAAGTAGACTAAATTTGATTACCTATATTATTGTATCCGTCGTTAAGTTACTGCACAAGAAAACCCACCAAATTCATAATAAACAAAGTAAATGAACGTAAAAAAAAAAAAACACAAAAACGTCGATGTTGTCTTGAAAATAAGTATGATACGGAGAAGTTGTTCTCGATAAATTGGTAGTTTGTGTACAAAAAAAGGCTTTTATGTAAAAAGTTCTAAAAGTTCAAACTTTTACACACATTACAATACTTTTAATAATTAGATGTCTGTTTTGTCATTCGGTTTCACAGACTTCAATAACACTAGAGACCCGACTTTCTGCCATTATAACCATTTGCACTACAGTATTCAAATGAAATACTGTAATAAATAGAAAATAATAAAACAAATCACAATAATAATTATTAAAAATATTAATTATTTAACCATATTACCACAATCATATTAATATTTTACAGTGTATCTTAATAAATAAGAAAATTTTGATCTTGAATATGATTATTAAAGTGTAAGTAAATATAAATAATCTCTCTATATATAGAACAGTATGTTTTGAAAGTAATCAGCTTCAAATTTACTTAATTATTCGTTCATTATACGTTCAAATATTAACTTAGTTGTTTATTTTAAAATTAAAAGATTTCTTTTCAAAAAGCATTTTTGACATAAGAAGAATCTCAAAGATTGTTCCTATACCATGTAACAGCCATAGGGATTCTTAATTTATTAGGTTATACAGATTGATATTCATAACCCTAACGAAAACAAAGCGGACCTGGAACGGGCACGTAGCGGACATGGGGTGGATTGTGAGATATTTGGACCACATATTTTGTTTGTTGTACTTTTTCAGTGTACAAAAAAAGAAAAATATGCCTTTCATATGTCTAGCACTTAAGAGAAATAACAAAATTATTTCTAACAATAACGTTAGTATTCAAAATGTATATATTTTTTATATACCAATCACGTTGCTAACAATGCTATCTATTAATTTTCAATAAAAATGAAAGTTTTATCACGAAATTGAATCAGTTACAAAAACACCATTGAAGTAAAAAATAATTTCTTATATTTTTCACTATTAAAATATTTATTAAGTATTATTATGGTATTTTAATTTTATCATAATAAAATATGCAATGATATTACATAGTATGATAAAACTGTGCTCAATTTTTTAATCATTAGAATAATATATACACCTATTGTGTAATAACATTATGGATATTTTACCAATAAATCAATTAATAAAAATTAAACTTTTAATAGTAGAACTTATTCTTAATACACATCGAACCACAAATATTAAGCTCTTTAAAAGCATTATTTATATTTTAATTATAGAATCAAAACCAATTTATTATAAGTTGTAGGAAATATGTACACAAGCATTACCATAAGTATCTATTGAACTTGAACAAGCACTTTTTACTTACAATTCTCGCTTAATCTTTGCATTGTTACAATCTTTCACCTTTAAATTGATTTTGAATATTTTTAATAAAACATATTTTTGGTATATAAATATATAGAAAATTCTTTAAGTCCCCACTTAGTCATAGAAATAAATTAATAATATATATTTGCTTACTGACTTTATGTTATGTGTGCTTGTATAATTTTGGACTTACAGATTCTGTAATATTTTCTCTGAACACAGAGGAACTTCTTTTTGTGAAAAATACTGATAGTATATAAATAAAAGAATACTGTATATATTTACATAAATTTAATAATCAGGAAGTGAAGTAAATTTAATGCAAAATTAGCAAATGTTCATTTTATTTTATTAACTTTGTTTCATTTAATATTGTGTTATCATCCATAAGAAGATCCTCTGTGTAAATAATAATTATTTTTTTAAATTATCGTATTTCATATTAAATGTTATGTTCTTAAGTATTAAAGGGCATTAAATCATATGTTGCAAACTTTGTGATATAACACCGATTAATTTATAAAATAAAACAAAAATGAAGCATTCCATTTACAGTGATGAAAATTGCAAATTAAATATGTAATTTTTTTGTAAAAATATTAATGAGTTATACATTTGTTTAATGATGTATTAATTACCATTAATTCTTATAATTTGTTAGTATTTTCGAAAGACATGGCACTATATACATGTATCTAAACAATCTCATTACATTTAAAGTGCTGCTTTTAATTACGATTAAGGCTTTGATTATTGACATTATAGAAAAAATAATAAATAGGAACATAATATAAATAAACCATAAGCCCATCTAACACAATATCATAGACCATGATCGCTAATGACCGAGCTTATTTGATAAGAGTGCGTTCACACCAATTTTTAAACGAAGTTATACGATACATTTTATTCTTATATCGAGAACATGTCAGTAAAAACAACTTAATGTGAAGAAAACTTTCATTTATCGTAACATCGTGACAAAAGAAGACGCAAAAACCCTTGAATAAAAATGCTAAAGACAAAGAAGTAAGCAAAGAAACTCTGAAGAACATAACACACTAACTTCAAAAATTTAGAAAAATTGAGAGAAAATGAGAGATGAAACAAGAGCACAAGAATACAGATTAACAGATTCTCCTTATAGTATTTTTGATTAAAAAAAAAGAGGAACTAAAATAAACTAGTACAAAAATAAGAAATGATTGTAAAATCTATAATTCAGAGAACAATTCCTTCTGTTGACACTGATCTTGTTGATTTGACTCGAGAGCTAGTTAGTTGTGAGGAAATATTTTGTTCTAATAACAGTTTGTCAGGCGCGTATTTTAAAAACTTCATTTAGAATAAAAGATATTCTAGTTCTTTTTTACATTTGTTCCTTTCTTTCTTAATGGTATCTTTAAAAAGTGTAAGAAATATTTTATAATGTATTGAAAGTTGCATACATTCATCCATATTGTATCACAAATTTAGGTAATAGAAATTCTGTTGTCTAAAATGTTCATTAGATGTGTACAATTTCACATTTATATCCCTGAATAAAATCCTTTGAACAGTATTTTTACTTCAATGTTTTAATAATTTTCGTCTATTTGACATTGTACAATTTGAAAACAAAAACAAAATAAAAATTAACAAGAAGAATAATCTTTATGATTTCATTACGAAAAAAATGTCAATGATTCTGTTCAAAGGTTATATATAAGGTAATAATACCTTGTTATAATGAAAACCTCATTTGAATTAAGTCTTATTAATAGAAGCATCCTTCATGATATCATCTTTACTGATGTTTTGGTTCATTTGGTCATTTTCATACTCTACGAAATCATCGAATAAACTTGGCCATGCTTCTGCGTCATCATAAGCGCCGAGATCATCACCAATACTTTCAGCAAAATTTAAAAACATATTCCATGTATCTCTGGGTATGCCCCTAACGTGATGGCATTCAAGAAATTTCAGCCATCTTGATAAAAGTGGTGGTTCACGTATTGTAAAAACAAGCTTCCATAAAACAATTGCCATATCGGCTGGTAATATTCTCTGACCAGAATTAACATCTAAACCAAATTGGAATGTAAATCGGTAGAGATCTTTGAATAAATCACTGGTAACGGTTAACTCTTGAACAATTTCTGGTAATTTCATTTGTATAGCATGTATACTATCTACTTTCATTGCTTTCAAACCCGTCACAAACTCTTGTCGTGTAAATTGGCACATCTGTTCAGCGTTTAATTTCCAAGCGAGAACAAGTACTTTGAATTCATCTGGGGATAGTTGTAAATCGTTACAAAATCTTTCTATACCGTCAGCTAAAATTACATCTTCGTGCGAATCCTATGAACAAAAGACAAAAATATTCGTTGAGAAATAAATGTCTCCAAATAAAAATTATTTATGTGGAATATAATAAAGAAAATTTATATTTCACCTTGTATTGATCAAATAATGTATTTAATTTATTTTCTGACGGTTCCCTTTGTTGTTTCGATTCAACAGTTACGTTAAGACCAGATGACGTTCCGGATCTACCCAATGGTGGTAAACGTGCATAAAATCCTCGGGATGAACGTAAATTATTTTGTACATTAGGCATAGATCCACAATTATCAGATCCTACATTGTTGAATGCTGATAATGTGGTTAATGATTTTCTGTTGCCATTTATATGCGTTTCAGGCACTAAAGGCCCAGTTTGTTGTTGACAAGAATTTGAAAACAAACCTCTAAGTTCCATTGTTTCTATAATAATTTATATTAAGTTTTATAACAAATAATTGAGAAACATTAATGAAAAGATAAAGCACAACCAAAATAAGAAAAATAACAAAAATAATTTGTTTCTCATCATTGTGAATATTTATTTATATATAATGATACATACATAAAATTATAAGTGAGAAGCATTTTAAAGAAAGATCTTAACAAATTAGGTAAACAGTAATTATAATAATTACCGTCTTTATAATCTGATGATGCTGCTTGATTAGTGGTGGCTGGTGGAAGGGGCACCTTAAAGCACGAAAAACAGTTTCCCATTGATGCTGTCTATATTTATTATTAAAGACAATTATTCCATGCATCAGAAGTTCAGTCTTACATTGGCAGTCTTGATCAAAAGCTAAACATTCAGAACAATACAATCATATAACTGTGTACATAAGTAATATATCATTTTAAAAATTATAAAAATATTTACATTGCCTATTGTGTGCACCCATACATCGTGCCTATTGTAAGCATTATAAAATGAATATTTATCCCAGAATACTTTCTTTATAAGTTATAAATATGTTTTATAGCTACATAGTTTTATAGCAGTATCTGGTAAGATTTGGGATAAAAATACATTATCATAGAGATGTTAATAGTTTCGAATAATAAATTTTCCTAAAGAATAGTTATGAATAACTTTAAAATGTCTTCAATTTTTTATATAGCAGTGTAACTTTAAAAATTGTCCTTCACTAAAATGTTTATACCTCATATAAAGTATTTCTAAATAAATGTTAATGACTTTAGAAAGCAAATAGAATATGCTCTGTATTTATCTAAATACTAGTAGAGAAATAAATAAATAAATAAAATACATTTGTTACCTTATTGTTAAGGCGGATTTTCGGTCTACCTGGGTCAGGATAACCCCAGTAAAGACCCACCGCAAAATATCTTGCTTTATCTTCATTCATAAATTTGTATGAAATATTTACGTTCTAATTTGTGGCAGTGAAAATTGACAAGGTGCTACGGTCCCAATCTTTCTCAACATTTACATTACTTCCAATCCGAATTTCTATTTGATTAAACACTACTGTCATTTGTGGAGACGTAACCTTACCAAATGATGCACTAACAGTATCATTCCATACACGAAACATTCATTCGTTTTAATTTATTCTCTATTAATATACTATTAAAACCAATCCATGAAAACACAGTAACAAAGATATATTCTTCGTTTTTTCAATGTATAACAAAAAAGTCCCTTTACGACGAAGCAACGAGAGAAATTTTTTTTCGTAAATACAGTATTGATACTCTATAAACATAATAATCACTAGCAACAATAAAACGCATATATTATAAGGAAAATTATCATTTTTCGTTTGAAAATATATAATAATTTAGGTTACTGCATTATTTGTTTATTTACCTCAATTTACAAATATTTTATATTACTTTAGCAATTGACATAGAAGATTTTAATATCTTTATGTGAGTTGTAGCTGATTTGTACATACATACATATAATGTATGTATGTACATATAATACATGCTTACATACATCCACATATACATAAATACGTATTGAAACGTGTTTTTATGAACGACGTATATACAATTTATTAAATGTTATAATTAAAGTTTAAAGATTTATATTGATTTGGAAATTTAAAATAGATTTATTGGCGTAGTTTTGATAATGGTTTTCAAATAAAAATTATAATGAATCTTTTTAACATAGTATATTTTGTAGTTTTTCCAAATATGTAGTAAGTTGATTCGAAATTGTTTAGATATCATATATGCATATATATATGAATGTGTGTGTGGTGTAGCGGGTGGTGCGCAGTGTAGTCAAGTGTAGTGTTGTTGAGATGTAATGTAATGCAATATATGATAACAACGAAAATTATTCAAAATCCATATTGAGCGTAATATTCGTAAAATTTTTAAACATACGTTTATATGTATTAAATTTATATGTTTATTTGTGTTTTGAAACTAAAATTACAACCGTTAAAACTTTTTCGTAGTAGTAACATTTATATACTTTTGCATATTTAACTTTAACTCCAGTTTAACAGTAATAAGGAATAAAATAATGTAATAGAACATGTTTTTTAGACCAATTGGAGAACAAAAATATTCTTAGTTTTTGTACTAACTACCTAGTATAAAACTTTTTAATATTTCATGTAATCAGTTATTTTTTTAATATAAATATATATTTCAGATAACGTGTATATACATACAAATTTATTTGAAAAATGCCAGAATTACCACGTATTACAAGATCATTGCGAATGTTTACAAATCTTGGTCGCATCAAGAGTACAGTTGAATTAGAACCAAATGATCTATTTAAAAAGCAAACAGAAGAAATTAATAAATTCAGAAGGTATTATCTTGTATTTAATATTTCTTAATCTATTTTTATTATTGCATAATTTTCCTAAAATATAGTGAATCAACCTGGAAGGATTTACGCCAAACTGTACCTAAGGATGCTCTACCTTATCTTACTAAATTACGTAAAATGATTGAACAACTATTTGGTATGTATTGATTTATAATGATAAACTACAAAATTTCTTACTTATTTTTTATTATTTCAGAGGAGGGTTCTTATGAACTCATCAATGAATTTCTAATCTTTGCTTTACGCTTATTAATTGATGAAAGATTGTTAACTAATGCAAAGTTCCAAACTTTAAAAGAAAGAGCAGAAAATTTAACTTATAAAGATGCTAATATGATAATGGAGGTGAATATAACAAATTTATTATGAGTTAATAATTTCTAAAGACAATTATTAAATATTTGTTGTTTAAAATAGCCATTTCAAAATAGATATTTTAAAGTTTTTAATTTTTTGCAGATAATTGGTACGCTTAGGGAAAAACTGAATGAAGATACTATAACACTTTTGAAAAATGAAAAGAAAGACATTAATACTACTGAGATATTGGAAACTGATTTGTTTGGTTCAAAATTTACATATAATCCTCCAAGAGTATTATGGCCAGATACCGAAGCGCTTCGTAATATGTCCGTAGGAAATATAATTCAAAATGCTGACAACTTTACAATGAAATACAAGAAAGAAATTCCAAAATCGTTCAATATGAAAGTTTGTGTTAAATTTATGTATATTAATTCTTACGTTTTAAAAGTATTTTAATTGTAATTATACTTTTATTTCAGTTTGATGAAGCAACATATAAAAAGAATTTAAATTTATGTCACAAGAAGTATTCTTTGGTCATGAGTTTCGACCAGTTTGAAACAGCTATAATCAACAAATTAAAAGACTCTAAGAACCTACAAAATGAGTTATTTGATTTCTTGGGTTATGAACATATAGAATTAGTACAGTACATTATTCAGAATCAGAAAAGCATTATGGCTTTAAAGTCTAGTTCAAAAACACAAAAGCAACCTAATATAGAAAGACCTGTAATCGGTGGTCAAGTAACTGTACAATCTGAGAAAGAAAAACAAGCACTCAAACAAATGCGGAAAGAAGAAAAGAAGTTAAATAAAATATCAAATAAAGGGAAAGGAGATTTAGAAGAGAATAACTTTGAATCGCAGGAATTATATTTAAAAAAGCAGGAAGTATTGGTAGAAATGAATAAGCCTATATTTAAAAAAGATATTGTAGAGAAACCTATTTATCCGTTTGTTTTTGACTCGAATGTATCTAGTGGAAGTACGACTTGTATATCAGGAAAAAAAATAATGTTACCACAAAATGTTGTGAGAAAAGATACGCAAATGTCTGAGGAAGTTCACATACCTATTCCGGAATTACGACCAATCGATATTGACTATAAACCTATTACGATATCATCATTAGATGATATTGGGCAAATGGCTTTTAATGGTATAACATCATTGAATCGAGTACAGAGCATAGTATTTAACACAGCGTATCATACTAATGAAAATTTATTAATTTGCGCACCGACCGGAGCTGGAAAGACAAATGTTGCTATGTTAACTGTTGTACATCAGTTAAAACAACATATAGAAAATGGTCAGATAATGAAAGATCAGTTTAAAATAATTTATGTGACACCTATGAAAGCTTTAGCAGCAGAGATGACAACAAATTTTGGTAAAAGACTTAAATCTCTTGGTATATCGGTGCGCGAATTGACTGGAGATATGCAATTAACTAAATCAGAAATTCAACAAACACAAATGATTGTTACAACGCCAGAAAAATGGGACGTTCTTACTAGGAAAGGCACTGGAGATATATCTCTTACTAATATTGTTAAATTATTAATTATCGATGAAGTACATTTGTTACATGGCGATAGAGGACCTGTGGTAGAAGCATTGGTGGCTCGAACTTTAAGACAAGTAGAGTCTTCCCAGAATATGATAAGAATTGTTGGACTTTCAGCAACTTTACCAAACTATGTAGATGTTGCAAGGTTTTTAAGGGTGAATCCTTTGGTAGGACTTTTTTATTTTGACTATAGATTTCGACCAGTGCCACTCAGTCAAACATTTATTGGTGTAAAAGCAGGATCTCCCTACCAACAAGCGAAATACATGGATCATATATGCTATGATAATGTGATAGAAATGGTGCGCAAAGGACATCAAGTGATGGTATTCGTACATGCACGTAACGCTACTGTTAGAGTGGCAAATGTTTTAAAAGAATTAGCTCAACAAAATGATATGCTGAAATTATTTCTATCCGAAGGTCATGCAAAATTTATAAACAAAGCTTTCGCTAAATCACGTAACAAACATTTGATTGAATTATTCAATAACGGATTGTCTATACATCATGCTGGTTTGTTACGTTCAGAGAGAAATTTAGTTGAAAAATATTTTGCTGAAGGACTGATCAAAGTATTGGTATGTACATCAACCTTGGCTTGGGGTGTAAATTTACCTGCGCATGGAGTTATTATAAGAGGAACAGAAATATATGATTCAAAGCATGGTTCATTCATTAATTTAGATATATTGGATGTTTTACAAATTTTTGGTCGTGCCGGTAGACCACAATTTGATACGTCTGGTCACGCTGTTATTATTACTTCCCATAACAACTTGTATCATTATTTATCGTTATTAACGAATCAAATACCAATTGAAAGTAATTTTATCAGATATTTAGCTGATAACCTGAATGCTGAAGTTGCATTAGGTACAATATCAAACGTGGAAGAAGCTATAAAATGGTTAAGTTATACTTATTTGTTTGTTCGAATGCAATTAAATCACCTTGAGTACGGAATTCCTGCTTCAGAAGATCTAAATTTGGAACGGAAAAGAAGGGAACTGATTAATACAGCTGCTACATCATTAGACAAAGCTAAAATGATACGATACAATGTGAATACTGGAGATCTTAGCGCGACAGAACTGGGACGTATTGCAAGCCACTTTTATCTTAAATATGATACCGTTGAAATTTTTAATGAGATGATGAAAGATATTATGAACGAGGCTGATATACTTGTAATGATATCTCATTCTCAAGAATTTCAACAATTGAAAGTTCGCGATGATGAAATTGACGAATTAGAAAAGTTATTAAACTGTTGCCAAGTTCCAATTCAAGGCGGTGTTGAAAACATCCATGGTAAAGTAAATATTCTACTGCAAACATATTTGTCACATGGTCCGGTTAATACATTTTCATTGATGTCGGATCAAGCGTATATTACACAAAATGCAGTACGTATATGCAGAGCGTTATTCAAAATTATGTTAGAAAAAAATAATGCGACAATGGCTGGTCGATTATTAGAAATGTCTAAAATGTTTGAAATACCACAATGGGATTATTTGACTCCGCTACGTCAATTTTCTTGTTTGCCATCGGAGATTATTGATAAAATAGAGCACCTAGATCTAACAATCGATAGACTGAATGATATGGACGTTAAAGAAATTGCAGATGTTTTGCATAATCAGAAAGCAGCGGCATTAGTGAAGAAATGTTGCGAAGAGTTTCCTGCATTAGAAATGGAATCTAACTTGCAACCCATTACTCGTACAATTTTGAGAATACGTTTAAAAATAATTCCTCAGTTTCGATGGAATGATAAAGTTCATGGTCAAACATCGGTACCATTTTGGATATGGATAGAAAATCCAGAAGATAATATTATTTATCATCATGAATATTTTGTTATGACAAGAAAAATGGTTTATAATAATCTTGAACAAGAACTTGTAATGACTATACCATTACAGGAACCAATACCTACTCAGTACATAGTAAAAGCAACAAGTGATCATTGGTTGAATTGTGAAAGTATGCTACCCTTAACATTTCATGATTTAATTTTACCTGAAATATATCCACCTTATACTGATTTATTAACGTTGCAACCATTACCAGTGAAAGCGCTAAAAGAAAAATCATTTGAGCAACTTTATAAATTTTCTCATTTCAATCCGATACAGACTCAGATCTTTCATTGTTTGTATCACACGGATAACAATGTGCTTTTAGGAGCTCCGACTGGTTCGGGAAAAACAGTGGCCGCAGAAATTGCAATGTTCAGAGTATTCAAACAATATCCTATGCAGAAAGTTGTATATATTGCACCGTTGAAAGCTTTAGTTAGAGAGCGTATAAAAGATTGGAAAATTAGATTGGAAGAACGGCTGGGCAAAAAGGTAGTAGAATTAACTGGAGACGTAACGCCAGATATTAAAGTTATAGCGAATGCAAATGTTATTGTGACTACACCCGAAAAATGGGATGGTATTAGTAGAAGTTGGCAGACAAGAACTTATGTGAAGAATGTTTCACTTATAATTATAGATGAAATTCATCTGTTAGGAGAAGATCGTGGCCCAGTATTGGAAGTGATTATTTCAAGAACCAATTTTATCTCTTCTCATACTTTGAGAACAGTGAGAATTGTTGGACTTTCTACAGCATTGGCTAATGCGGTAGATCTTGCGAATTGGCTTGGTATTAAAGAAATGGGTTTATATAATTTTCGTCCATCAGTACGACCTGTACCATTGGAAATTCATATTAATGGATTCCCAGGAAAACATTATTGCCCTCGAATGGCGACAATGAATAGGCCAACTTTCCAAGCGATCAGACAACATGCACCTTCTAGTCCATCTCTAGTGTTTGTCTCATCGCGTAGACAAACACGATTAACTGCATTAAATTTAATTGCATATCTTGCAGCAGAAGATAAACCTAAACAGTGGTTACATATGCCTGATGAAGAAATGGATAGTATTTTGGATCAAATAAAGGATTCAAATTTAAAACTTACGCTTGCTTTTGGAATCGGACTTCATCATGCTGGTCTTCAAGATAGAGATAGAAGAACCGTTGAAGAATTATTTGTTAATAATAGAATTCAAGTATGTATTGAAAATAATTAATGGTAATTTCATTTATTATTCGCTATCAGATGCAAGACTTTACAAATAATTTTCAGGTATTGATTACTACAGCTACTTTGGCATGGGGTGTAAATTTCCCTGCTCATTTAGTAGTAATAAAAGGAACAGAATATTATGACGGTAAAACAAAACGTTACGTAGACATGCCAATTACAGATGTACTACAAATGATGGGTCGTGCAGGTAGACCTCAATTCGATACTTCTGGGGTGGCAGTGGTATTAGTTTACAATTTAAAGAAAAATTTTTATAAAAACTTTCTGCATCAGCCGTTCCCAGTAGAATCAAGTTTATTAGCAGTTTTACCAGATCATATAAATGCTGAAATAGTGGCTGGTACAATAAAAAATAAACAAGAATTTTTAGATTATTTAACATGGACATATTTCATTAGGAGATTAATGAAAAATCCTAAATATTATAATTTAGATGTTTTAAATCATTATGCAATTAATGAATATTTATCTTCCTTGGTGAATAAAACACTAAAAGTACTAATCGATTCACAGTGTGTTGACTTTGATGAGGTACATAAAATTATTTTGTTAATTTTTGTTTTAAGTAAAAACAGATTAAAACATTTTTGTATTATTACATTGATTCTAGGAAAGACAAGTCTTGTATCCACTTCCGATGGGTAGAATAGCATCATTTTATTATTTATCGCACCAAAGTATGCTCATGTTTCAACAGTCGCTGCAAGAATCTCTTACGTTAGATCAGTGTTTACATATTTTATGTGACTCTTATGAATATAGTGAATTACCAGTAAGACATAACGAAGAATTATTAAATGAGTAAGTTCATATTTATATATCAAAATACATATATATCATATTTTATTCTAATATATGTAATTATTACACAGGGAATTAAGTAAAATGTGTCGCTATACGGTAAATAACTATACATATGATTCTCCGCATACTAAAGCATTTTTATTACTGCAAGCACATTTCTCGAGGCTTCCATTACCCTGTACAGACTATACTACAGACTTAAAGTCAGTTCTGGATCAAGCAATTAGAATTATACAGGTATACATAATTGAAAAATACAATCTACTCTATTAGATTCATGAAATATAATTATATAACATCAATTTCATGTAAACAAATGTACGAGTCGTTGTATGTTTTTTTGTAAATTTAATAGTTTATTATCAATATAATACATCTATGATTTCAGGCAATGATAGATACTGTTGCCGAACATGGGTGGTTAGCAAGTGCACTTACAATAATACAGTTACTTCAAATGATTATTCAAGCTCGATGGATTGATGAACCTGCAATTACTACATTACCATATGTAAACTCAGAACATTTAGAGTTATTCTTACCTTTATCAACAATTCTTCCAGTATTATGTGCTACTATGTACAATAAATATAATGTACTTGTAGAAGTGCTTGGTAAAGAGTTCCAAGAAGAACAGATACATCAGGTAAATATATCCTACTTAGTTAGATACTGTACATTAGTAATAGGATTTTAAAATATATTCAATAATAATTAATTTTACAGATACATCAAGTAATAAAAGAAATGCCAATGCTTTGCCTTGATTTAAGTTTAGCAGGTCATGGGCTCAATGATACTAAACAAAAGTTTATTTCATTACAATCTAATAATTCTGAGTGTATAAACATCCACAAAGATCAAGATTATATATTAAATATTGGAATGAGAAGAAAAAATAAGTCTAATAATTTAAAAGCGCATTGCTCTATGTTTCAGAAAGGAAAGGATGAAGGTTGGTTTATAGTTTTAGGTAGTATTCAGAGCAGAGAATTACTGGCTCTGAAACGAGTGAGTGGTATAAGCGGGGAACGGAAATGTCATCAATTACAATTTACAGCACCATCAGATTTAGGTAATTTTATTTTATTATAATTTATTATTATGGAATTATTTTCTTTTTTTTTTTGTTTAATAAACAAATTTACTTTTTAAGGAAAAACAACACTGACGTTTTACTTAATGTCTGATTGTTACATAGGATTAGATCAACAGTACAACGTACAAATAAATGTAATATAACATAACTTAACGTTACTAAATAAGTGAAGACTGATATGTGTGTAAGAAAACTATATTCTCTGTAAAACAGTGAATACAAATAAAATATTTTAATAATAATGATATTTTATTAAATCGATGCCGTTTATCAATTTATATGTATATATTTTGTTACTTATTATACAATTATCAGTATAACAATAATAACAGTATATCTTATATTTTTCATAAAAATACAAGTAGTATTAGCTTTATGTACAAAAATAGAAAAGTAATATTTGAAAGATCAATTTTATAAATTTCTATAATTCACAAACAAAGAAGCATATAAAAAATGTTAAGAAAAATAAACAAAAGATGACGTATGACACGTAATAAATGTTAGTTAATTTTATTACAAAATGAGTTTTGTAGATTACACATTCATAAATCACAATACAAAAATGCTCTATTGTAACACTTAATACCTTATTAAGAGTAAAAGAATATCAGTAATAACTTGAAGTATTTTATACACATCTTTTCATGCCAATCCTTTTTCGCACTTATATCATGGCATTATAACAATATAATTTTTGTATCGTTTAATTTCTTATGCTAATTGTAAATAACAAGATGTAGGTTAGGAAGGATATGAGATCATTTCATTGCTTTGTTTTAAATAGGAGATGATTAAGTTGTATACATACTCTTATTTCTGTAATGGTATTTCATTTAATATTGTTCAATGCAGACTGTTCATACTAATAACAGAAAAGAAATAAATTTCAGTCGTAACTTTGTCATTTTAAGTCTATACATATCCCTGAGAGAAACAATGCGATCTGAGTGAAAATATTTTCTTATTATTTATTGTCGTAATAATGGGAAATATTAACTATCAATTTCCAAACATTTAAATATGCAATTTTATACTAAAACCAAATTAATGAAGTTCAATTTCATTACAATTCCTTAACAATATAATACAAACTAACAAGTTACTTGTATATTCAAAATTAGTATCAATTGCTCTAAACAATTGTAAACTTCTTTTCTATCAATAGATGAACTTTCTGCATATGTATAAATTATTCAATACGTATGAAATGCACTATATGGTACTTCTGTAACTGTAGTACTAAGCACCAAAGCAAAGAAACATTTAAGCTCCTTCCATAATGAAAATCTGGAAGTACTGATTTCTTATAAGTAATATACCGAAATATTTTTAAATAATAATATGTTTCTATTTGTCACATTCATTATAAATATCGATCTTTTTTTCAAACAATTAAGAAAAATATTCCATGCAATAAATTGCAACTTAATTTATGTCCTGTGTTTTAAGATTCTTTCATTTTACTGTAAATTATTTAAACGATAATAATAATATTAAAATTAGATATTTTATCACTCAATGACCAAGGAAGCACTGGCGTAACTGACAGAACTATCATTCATGTTATTGCACTGGTTGCTTTGAGCGTATTTAAGAAATTTTAAGCTCATTCTTTGACCATTAGTGTTTCCTTTTAAGTTATGAATTATCTGTTAACATAAAAATTATAATTTTAATTAAAAGATGTCATTTATTAGAAAGATATTTATTTATGTAAGTAAAAAGTTACCTGTAACAAAACACTGATAGGATGTCGACCACATATCGTATTACCATACTTTTTAAGGTAATCTGTAAATAATGTGGGATTTAAAGTTTCTATGATGTCCATACCCTACATAAATGGAATTTATAAGTAGGAATTATTAATTAAATAAACAGTAGTTTCATGTTCAGGTTCACATACCATTTTATCAAGATTCTGAATTGATCTATGAATCGGACCACATGATCTATCGTAATACGTATAACGAAAACGTTGTCCCCAATGACAAAAATCTGAAGAGATTACAAACAATGTCTGTGGGTCAGCCATATAGGGTGCTAATAATCTTCCATAGAGTGCTTCCCTTTCTGGACTTAATGAACCCACCAATATAGGAATTATAGTAAAAGAATCTTTAAACCTATATTAATATAGGAAAGATGTTTAAAATTTCGTAACAAATAAATATTTATTAAAAGATTTAATAATAAAACACACCCTTCCATAACTTTTGCAATAAATGGTAATTGCATTTCGATGCTGTGTTCTTCTTCATCTGTATTTAAATCCATCCATTCAAAATGTCCACTTTCTTCAAGTTCTCTGCATACTGTCACATGAATAGAAACCTATATTTGAACTAATCCTTGATAGTATATTAAGATAATAGTTTATTAAGATTTTCGTATTTTATATTATACAATCTATACCTTGCTGATCAATGTGCAGATCATATAGTGGGGTTTGATAAATTGAAGCAGAAGAAAGAGCACAGCCTGCTAATCTTACATGATGTGAAGGACCAAGAATAAAAATTCTGCGCCTATAGAATGATATGATACATGTTTAATCTTTCATTTTAATTACATATAATAAAGTTTAAGCTACTCAAAATCTACCTTAAAAATGATCTAGACTAGAATATTTCTCAAATATTGTTGAAGAACAAGTTATATTAATATTGATTAGTATTTAATAGCATATTTAAATACTTACACAACTACAGGACTAATTTGACGGTATGCAAAACCAGCACATGCTCCACAATAGCTGTAACCTGCATGTCTGTGAAATTTTGTTTACATTTCAATAAAGATTTGTTAATCTAATCAAAATTAGTTTAATTTACTATAATTACTGACGGGGCAATAATTGCCCTAGCAGGTCCATGTGATAAGTCTGCTGCACCCAACCAACCTTCTAATTGTTTATTTAAATCCAAACCTGTATAAAAAAAATATATAATAATAATAACTACAGTATAAATTATTAATGGAAATGCCAATAAATTATAATAATATCATAGCAATTTATTTCTACTATGTTCATGAAACCATATTATGTTTTCTAACAGTACAATGCCTATAAAAGGGTTAAAAATATGTTTTATTATTAAATAACAAATCCTTTGTTTTTTGATTCCCATTTGTAGTGCTCAAAGTAATAAAAATAGATCAATTTTTAGTTCAAATTTGGTTGCAAATATAGTTTATTAAAATGTAAATTGAAACATACATTTCTTTACAAAATAAATCAAATAATATTTGTCATTTCTATTAATTAGATTTAATTGTTATTATAAATATATAAATATTAATTTACCACTGTGTTAGAAAAGCATCAAATACATAATGTTACGTTTGTTACATATTTGGTTAATAACATATGCGAATATCATTGGATACCTAATTATGACACATATGCAGTCAAAAGAAAACAAATACGAACTATTAATAAACAATCATAATTATATTATACATAAATATCGTTAATACATACGAATGAAAAATATACTTTAAATATTATTTACCAGAGCCTGCGTACCAACTACCAGCATGAGTTGCTCTTCTAATTAATGCCATTTTTTATTGAATAGCACTTAGTTTTATTCTTTCTTTCTACTTTTGATAGCGAATGATTTTTTAATTTATTGATAAGTTTTACAAACGACTGATCTAAATTGTTAATATTTAATTCTATACAAGTACAAAATATTTATAAAAGTCTATCACAAAACTTTGACTAAACCACGAACCATATGCTTCTAACAATGTTAAGCGAAATGTCTTAGATGGAGAGTGGATTCGCAGCGGGTAAGTGGCGTTAGCAAAGCGGATGAGGAATGGATGAGAGAAGGTCTGTCGCACTATCTCTCCTGTTTATTCTATGATATAAAACGACATATAATATATTCTATTGATTATACCATCTATAAACTTACTGTTTCATTACTACTATACACGATTGAATTATTCACTTGGACTTTTTTAGTTATACAATTGTAGTGTTTTGTTCATAATGCCTTTCTTTTATCGTAATCGGTACACGTATATGTGTAGAGGTTAGATATTTAACGGATTTGTGATTTATCAAAAGTATCCTGAAAATTGATTATTCGTTGCAACATACCAGAAGTCATGTTTGTACGTTCTCTGTAAAAATACGTTTGTTGCTTATACTATTTGAATTTACTTATTTTTGTAGTGAGTACTTATAGTCGATAAGTAATAACTTTATCTCTATTTTGATTTATATTCATTTTTAATATTAATGCTTAACCTCACTACTCTTATAACGTGTTTTTAATTAGTTGATGTTGGATATATTACGATTTCTACTTTTACTAACCAATTTTTATTGAAAATAAATTGGATTGCTGCATTGTACTATTTTAATTTTAATGTGATATAAATGTAACACATTTACATATATACATAAATATTTGCATCATGCATGAGATGTTTTCTAGCTTATATTAGAAGATTTGACAGTTGATTCTAGGTGTGATTAAGGGTTAATTACATAGACCTGTAATAAAATGGTCAATGCAAACTGCAAATTTTTATAATTTTAATGAATCTTGGTATTGCAATTAAATTTCTGTTTTTCAAGTAAAATCCATATTACGTGTATTGGTATAAGTAAGATCAGACCAGGGTGAGCCTGGCCCCTTAAAAATAATGATTAGTTCCTTCTATTAAAATTGTGCATATAATTATATCCTTTTTTTCAGGATGTATGAATAAGAAAAATGTCTGTACATTACAAATTCAAATCCACTTTGGACTACGACACTGTGTCCTTTGATGGATTACATATTTCTGTAGCAGACTTGAAGAAAGCTATTTTTCATCAAAAACGTATAGGAAAGAATACAGACTTTGATTTGCAAATAACAAATGCTCAAACTAAAGAAGGTACTTATTACCACATATTTTAATAATTACAATTTTTATGTATAATGTAAAAATTACAAAACTTCTTTTAGATTACACAGATGATAATGCATTAATTGCAAAGAATACCAGTCTTATCGTTGCTAGAGTTCCATTAACAATACAACAGAAACGATCATGGGATAGAAATGAGACTCCTTCGTTTAGTAATTTAAAGGATGAAACTAATTTAGGACGGGCTGTGGACCTAACAAGGCTTGATGGCTCAGAAGAAGATAAGATTCGAGCAATGATGACTCAGTCTACGCAAGATTATGATCCATCAAAGTATGTAAACGTGTAAATAAGATTTGTATCGTATTTCATATCGTACGTACGTACTAATATATATTTATATTTTCGTTAGTTATATGAAAATACGTGGCGCTAATCAAACTGGTGATGTACCCGCAAATTATCGTTGTTACAAATGTCATCAACCTGGTCATTGGATCAAGAATTGTCCGCTTGGAATAAATCAAGAACCCATAGAAATTAAAAAGAGTACAGGTATTCCTAGGAGTTTTATGGTTCCTGTAGAAGGGCCACGAGTTCCCGGTGCTATGATGACACCGACAGGTCAATACGCTGTACCAGCTATTGATCAGTAAGTTTTAATACTAGAAACTACGGATCTCTTAATATGAAATTAAATTTGTTTGATAAATATTTTTTGCATTTCCAGTCAAGCTTATAAAGAGGGTAAAAAGGAACGACCACCGTTTTCCCAAGATCCAGAACCCGCTGTGGAAAAGCCAGAAATTCCGGAGGACTTATTATGTAAAATTTGTAAAGATCTCTTGACAGACGCAGTGATGATACCATGCTGTGGCAATTCATTTTGTGACGAATGTAATTCTTCTTTAGTTTTTACATTTTTATAATAGTTGTAACTGAACATAGTATTCTAGAATACTTTGCATTATAGGTATTCGTACGTTCTTGTTAGAATCCGAGGAACACGAATGTCCAGATTGTAACGAAAAAGATGTATCACCAGAAACTCTTATTCCAAATCGCTTTTTAAGAAACGCTGTAATGAGTTTTAAGAATGAAACTGGGTATGCTAAACGGCAAACATACAGACAACCCTCACAAACCAATAAACAATCTGCAGCACAGTTAGATCAACAAAAAACTGAACCGGTTACATCAAGTCAAACATCAAATCAAAATAAACCTGCTCAAACTGCAGATGCTACTGTACCTTCTCAAGAGTATACAGAATCACAATCAACAAATTTTGAGTCTACACCTCAACAATATCCAGTTACTACACAACCACAGACTGCAAGTAAGTCATACCTCTTTTATATTCTTTTTTATAAAGTAATAAATGATTTGTAATTTGCATGTAATTTCTATATTCGTTTTAACAGCTGCTACTGAATCAACAACAGAACCTGATTTGCAAACTGAGCCTGTAACAAAAGTGGCGTTAGAAGAAGAAACAGAGGTACCACCACCTCCAGGAACAGAACCATTACTACCTATTCCTGCAATCGGCAGTTCACCAGAAAGAGATAGAGAAAGGAGTGATCCCCCAAGTCGCGATAAGAAAGAACGTGAAAATGAATATTCAGGAGAAAGACAATCGAGAGAACGTAGACGAAGTTTTAGCAGAGATAATCACCGTGATAGGTAAATGTTTTAATATTGTTTTAATCATCGGATACTACAGTAGCGTGAATATGCATCGCTGATACATTATTTCATCTGTAACATTTTATCTGGCTAACCTAATGGTTTCTTTCCACTACGTTGAATAGATCAATTGTAACTATTGTATTTTAGAAGTGGAGAACGTGGTCGTAGAATGGAGAACTTGAGACCTGTAAGTCGAAGAAAATCCTTGTCTCCTAGGCACTCACAACACAACGATTATGGTTCTCAAGGAGCACCATTATCACATTTAATGAATCCTCCGCCATCGAAAAGTTATCAGGGGTTGCCACCCGATGATGGACATTATCCACCTAGTATGCATTATGAAAGCGCCATACGTAGATCAACCGAAGATCGTCCAGGCACTCCAACAGTAAGCGCAGGAGTTAGTGGTCACCACCAATATACATGTACATGTATCTCATTCATATATTAATTTTAGGTTGATGAACCACACCTACATGTGCCTTCCAGCAATCAGCCACCGCTTTTACCTTTTCCACCGGGTGAAGATCGTATTCCACAGCCAAGTTACAATCAGCCTCCACCTAATGTACCACCGCATAATCAACCTTTATTACCAGATCCATACATGAGTCATCGAATACCTATTTATCCTCATCAACAAGGATCACACTATGGACCTCCACGATATGAAAGGCCTCCTTATCAACAACAAGGATACAGACCTTCGCAGCCACCCAGAAATTATAATGGACCGCCACGTCCAATTAGAGGATTACATCATTGTAAGTACTTCTGAAAAAAACAAACTTTGTGTAACTTCAGTGAACAAATTTTGTTATATTTAAAAAAATGTTTTCAGTAAGTTATCGAGGATTGCAACCACCACCACCTGGATTAGGTAGAAATATTCATAATGGTAATCCACCTGGGTAAGTTAATATACTTTGATAAAAGTTACATGAAAAATACTATTAATGCCAAACACTACAAATTGACATGATTTATAATGCATAAATGATTACATATTATTTTTCAGTATAATCGATGATCCATTAGAAGCATTTGAACGAATGCTTCGAGAGAAAGATGAACGAGACAGAAGGCTTGGTAAACATAGAAGAAGAAGTAGAACACGGTCAAGATCTCGTAGTTATAGTAGATCTAGATCACGTTCGTTTAGTCGTAGATCACCATTTTCAACTCGCTTAAGTCGGTCTAGAAGCCCTCCATCAAAAAGAAGGTCTTCAAGATCACCTTTACCTCTCAGAACACGAAGTCGTACTCCAAAACGTAGATCAAGAAGTGGAAGTTTCTCAATTAGCAGGTGAATAAACATTTCTAAAAATACTATTTCGAAAGGCCTGGTCCACGTCACAAAATATCTTGCAGTAAAATACTTCATATTTTTTGCAGATCTAGATCGTATTCACGTAGTCAATCCCCTAGATTATCTCTGTCACGAGATAGGGACAGAGAAAGGGATCGTGATCGTGAACGTGATCGTGATCGCGACCGTGACCGTGATCGGGATCGGGACCGGGATCGCGAACGTGAACGTGAACGTGAACGTGACCGTGAACGCGAACGTGAACGTGAACGTGAACGCGAACGAGAACGCGAACGAGAACGTGAACGTGAACGCGAACGTGAACGTGATCGGGATCGTGACCGTGATCGTGATCGAGACCGTGATCGTGATCGTGATCGCGAAAGAGAATTACTTTCTAGATACCGATCACCGCCTAGGTCACCTCCGAGGTATGTTCGTTTATTTATATTTGCAGTAAACAGGGTATTTATTGTACTTATAATATTTTCAGATTTCAAAGAGAGAGGGATCGTGATAGAGATCGACCTAGATCACGTGAACCTAGAGAAGGATGTAATAGTTATTACAATGATTCACCAGCGCATGATTACCAATTCAGAGATCGAGAACGGGATTTACCCCCTCGAGATAGGCCAGTACCTAGATATCCCGTAAGGAACCAAGCTGCTCAGCATAACATACCACCTTTGCTGCCACATTTAGTCACTGGAAATCATCCACCACCGCTTATGTCGTTGGGACCTCCACCTACGGACAGGAAAGACTATTATGATTCCTACAACAGGTATTTCCGCCTCAATAGTACTTTAATTCATGTACACGCTAAGCAGACAGTCTACCGTACCTTATGCTGCTGTCCTGGTTAAGACTGTTTTCGGAATTATGGTGAATGTAACGGCGAAACGATACATTTTATAACGTTTAATGAAAATGTGTATAGAAATATATGTATATATAGGTGTGTGTACACAAACATATACATATATATACATATTATATACTCATAAAATGCGCACACATGCACATATACATATATGCAGAAATAGTTGTATAAATTGATAGATCAGAATATGTTAGTTTTAATAGAATAGTATTACAATTTTGAATATATCAGGAATAGATGAAATTATTTTATTAATCAGAATTATACATATTTATACAACTATTATAAACTGTTAAATTTTTTGTGGTATAAGAGTGATATGTTAACAATAGTGTGTTGTGAGGTAACTGTGCTGTGAAATATGTAGCTGAAAAAAAAACTCAAATCATTTACATTTCAATTAAGTATTTAATTATTATGTTCTATCATTACATAGAGCTGCCATTCAAAGACTGTTACAGTAGAATGATTAAAATTAATTTTTAAAAAATCATTAAGAAATTGTTTCTTTATAAATATAGATTATTTATTGAATTTAAAAATTTTAAATCAAAATGCAAAGTCCAACTATTTGATTCCAATGTGATAAGGAGAAATACATGTTACTGCTTTTCTTAATATTTAATATTTATCTATAGTGTTGAAACAAGTTAATAGAAGCGTATGTAAAGGGATGTGTGTGTTTTACACATATAGTATGTGTATTTTCAGTTGTATTATTTTACTGTATTTTTATTAAAAAATACTGTATGTGGTACGAAGAGGTTTCATAAAACTAGTCATTTAATTTTTAAAAGTATTTTATTTATTTGAGCAATTTCAAAAGATTTATACGTGATTCAGGTACAGTAATCTTGATTATCCAAAATAAATTTTTATATTTTCGATTAAACATGAACAAACCTACCAAAATTTGCTCGTTTTTCTTGTTTCTGAAAAATGTTGGATAATTAAGATTAAACAAACTTGAAGCAATTTAAATCTTAGTATGTATAAATAATTTGTAGGGATTAATTTATTTCATAACAAGTTGACACTTTCCTAAATTGATGGATATCTTTACTTTTTCACATTAATGTATTTTGATTAGGTACTATAGTTTGAAAACATTTAATTTCATATACGCAATAATTATTAATCATGGGAATAGGGAAAAGCCAAATACTTAACATGTTACAGACATTAAAGATAATGAAATTTTGATGATATACATTTTGAAATAAGATATGTTTTTTTATGCTTCAGTAATTCGGTATTTTCATGTAAATTGAAAAACATTTAATTGAAAGGATTTTATATGAACAGTATATTTTAATTATAAACGTTGTACAAATTCACTAGTTCCATAAGTGTAATAAATTAAATTGAACACAGTTTATTATCAGAGATCCTTTCTAATTTTTTGTTCTTCAATATCAATTCTGTAATTATTATTAAATTATTCTGCTATAAATATATTAATTTACAGTAGTACAAATTAGAAAATTGATATAATTTATAATGAAATATTGCATTGTCTGTGATAATTTACAAACTACTGAAGAATTAGTGTGATTAGTTACACTTAATTGTGCTCAGCCTATATTTTTTGTAACATCGAATGATTTGAAACGCGTCTATGGATCTGAAGTATCGCTGCTTGAAGTTTTTAAATGTCAATAATATTAATGCATTGTTAAATTTCTGCAATTTACATTTGAAATTCTCAAGTAGCGTATATGTATTATTAAAAATATGGGAATTAAATATGATTTATAAACGAAGCAATAAGTATAATCAGTTTGTGGAAATATTATTTTAAATTACTTAAAAGAAAACTATTATAATTTTTGTTTAATACTTAAAAATTTGAAACAATTTATTAAAATATTAGAAACTTCTTATCAGTATTTCTAAGAACATTGAGTTTGTTCTTTTGTGAAAGAACAGATTATAAACTCTATGTACATGTATTTATTAGACGCGTTAAGCATATTGTTTAAAACCATAAAAATCTCATTGTTTTCATAGCAAAAGCTTTTTGCTTCGAAAATTAAAATAGGCTCGTATTACAAAATAGTTTATATACTTAATAATATACATAATGAATTTTATATTTTCTGTAGTAGGATAAGTATTTTTAATATTACATTCCTTTCAATTATCATTATGATAATAATATTTGCAAAGAAGAACTGTATTTTTGTATACGCGGGTTAAGGAAATATTTTTTATAAAAATGACATAAATATTTATGTTGATTTTTTTTTGTTCATTTGTTGTTATCTCTGTATAGTCATTTACATGCATGTAAAATATTGTTTGTATATACATAATGACATATGCAAATAACAAAAAAAAAAGTGAAAGAAGAAGACAGAAGCAAGGAAAAGTGTTAACTGCAAGGACCAACTTGGAGATTGCTGAAGCTACCCAGCTGATTGACAGATCTACATGGTTTCTGAATCAGGTGAATTCAGGGCCAAATCAACATTTGTAACATATAAAAAAGAAAGTATTTCTTTTTTTTCTTTCTATTTTTAATACTTGAAAAGTATTAGAAAATATTTTTCTAAAAAGAGATCACTGTAATGTTATTAACTGAAAGTTAAAATTAAATTGTGCAATACATTTATTAATTTTTTAATGATAATATAAGAATATATTAGAAGTTATGAATGTTGGTTTATTTACTTTTCGTTTTTATGACATCATAGACAGTAACTAAAACGTATTTGGTAATAGGTAATTTCATCTATTCATCTTTTCAGCTTCAGTGTAACTTCTACGTTAAAACTTTAACTTTTCATAGCAGCTTCACAGTAAGAAAAAAAATGGTAAAATCATTTTTTTTTACAAATAACAACATTTAGCTAAAATACAACTGTAATCCTTTGGTCTAGAATTAAACAACTATATATATATATACATATATATAATTAAACAATTATATATTTTGACATGTATCTTTATTGAAAAGATTCATAAATTTATAGATTGTATGTAACCTGGATTTAGACTTATAGGATAAATAATTAAATGTACAACAGTTTTTAGTTCTATTTTAATATTAAATGATCTATAGATTACAACGTTTACAATGTCAGTGACCTATCAACTGTAAAGTTCAGAGACTGAATGTAATAATTAAAAAAAAATATAAACAGTTTTTATGGATTTTTTGTCAACAGGTATTCTGGACCATCGACGCAACGTTTTGCCAGTCCTTTGCGAGATGTGCCTCATAAAAGATTTGATGATGTTGCACCTCCTGGAACAGAGGGTTACTATGATCTTTCACCTCCAGGTGTTGAAGTTTCTGAAAGATCATTACGCGATGATCGTGACCGACGCGTATTAAGAGATCAAGAAGATCGTGAGCATTCTCTTAAAGATAATGATAACGAAGAACGGGATAGATTATCATTAAGGGATGACAGGTAAAGAAATGATGTAAAATTCACAGTAATTAAAAATATTTACTAATATTAATTTCATATAAATTTTCTTTCTTCAGGGGTCGTGAACGGGATGATCGTTTCCGTGAAAGAGATGAAAGAGACCGAAGAGTTTTAAACAGAGATCGTGAAGATCGCGAAAGGCAAGGATTGTCTAGAGATCATGATGACAGAATACGTGATAAAGATGATCGTGATAGAAGGGAGAAAGAGAAAGAGCGAGATGATAGACATACCCGCGACCGTCGAGACGACGATAGACATATTGATAAAAAGGATTATGATAAAGATCGGTAAGTATGTTTATAACATAATATTCTACGCGTATAATGTGCCATTTTATGTGCCTTTTACCAATAACGATTTCAAATTTAAAAAAATTGATTATTTTAGTTACAGAGACGATAGAGATCGTCATAGACAGGACGATAAGAATCGTTCCCGTGAAAAGGATAGACGCGAACGCGATTACGAATCCGAAAAAGATAGAGATCGTCACGAACGTTACGAGCGACGTTCGGTTGAAAAGAAGAAAACCAGAAAGAGTTTAACACCTTATTCACAGAAATCTAGAACCGATGGAAAGGATGTATCTCCAGAACGTATGAAGAAAAAGGAAAAAGATCACGAGGAAAGGAACGAAGAGAAGAAGAAAGAGAAGAAAATCAAAGAAAAGAAGAAGAAGAAAGACGACGAGAAAGAGAAGAAAAAGAAGAAGAAGAAAGAAAAGAAATCTGGTCAGAAAGATGCGATAAAAGACGAACCTATAAAGTCAATTGAACAGGAAGAATTAATAGTAGAAACTAAACAGGAAACTATGTCGCCAACGAAAGCTGACGTTATCAAATCAACCAATGAAGATGAGAATATTGAAAATAGGATAGTCTGTATTCCTCCTGAACCCAGTATGGAGGAATCCATTAAAGAAGAATTTGAGGATAAATCTTTGGCAATGAATCCGGAACCTCCAGAATTCCACGAGCCTAGCCCAGAAAGAATGGATCACACAGAATTTGGAACGAATCCACCCAATCCGAATTTCAAACCAATTCCAGAATTAAAATCAGAGATCAAACCCATTGACAACCTTTACAGTGGATTGGACGATACAGAAATAAATACGGTAATAACAGAAAAATATTCTTTACTATCAGAGAATGAAACAGAAGAGAAAAGTACATTGTTAGGAGATAAATCTCCTAAGAAGGATGAATTCTTAGCTCCTCTGCCAGAGCTATCTAAATGGGAAAGGGATGACACGGTGGAAAAAGGTGATGAAATATGCGACACTTCTATAGAAAAGATCCAAACGGACGAACCTAAAAGTACTAAAGTAGTAACATCAGAGGTGTTAAAACGAGCTGAAAATGCGATATTCCAAAAAGCGATCAACGCCATTAGGCCAATTGAAATAAAGAAGATAAGCGAAAGTAGAAAGGTACTGTATCAAAATCCAGAACCTAAGGTAATTGAAACTGAACCAAATAGAGAACCCAGAAAGAGCGTGAACGTAACGATAAACGTCGGACGAAATGAGAGGAACGTTGAAATAACGGAACCGGTAAAGAAAGCCAAATTGGACAGAACAAAATTCAAGCCGGTACCAGAAACTTATTCACCTACGAGACTTTCAGCTAAGGAAAGGCTGGGTGAGAAGGTAGAGGAGAATAAAGAAAGAAAAATTAGTCCTATTAAAAGTTTCTTAGACAGGCGCGAAGGAAAGGGTGAAAATCAATCTAGAAGTAGATCTCCTAGGATTAGAGATAAAAGAATTTCTCCGCTGTTAGACAGACGCGTCGATTCGTCGTTAAATTTACCAGGAAACGAAAGAAAAGTATTTCTGGATGACAGAAAACGAGAGAACAAGGATCGTTCGAAGGACAGAAACGAGTTTAGGAATGAACGACACGACATGAGATCTGACAGGGATCCAAGGGGAGATTTTAGATCAACGCGAAACGATGTTAAAGATAAAGACAGGGATAAGGAGAGGGATAGAGAAAGAAGAGGTAGAACACCGTCTTGTACATTTAAAAGAAATGATATTTCGAAGATAAGTCTTTTAAAAGGTAGAGACGATGATAGTGATAGAAGGAGGGAGAAGAAGTCTAAAGAGGATAAGAAGAGGAAGAAGGACCATCGAAGTAGGAGTAAATCTAAAGAACACAAAAAACGAAAAGAGAAAAAACACAAGAAGGATAAGGAAAAGAATTCAGAAAAGAAACAGAAGCACAAAGAGAATATTGTTCTGAAAGATAAAGTTGAAACCAGTGAAACGAAAATAAATTATGAAAATCCTGAACCTCCTGTCGTTGAATCGATAAAGAAGCAAAGAAAGAATCCAAGGCTGGTATCTGATCGTAAACGTAGCATACTTGATGAAGCTAATTTCGAGCCTGATTATAGTGCTTCAGATTCTGAATCTGACGGCGAAGATGGTAAAGTAATGCCGTTACCAGCTAAGAAGCTTAAACTAGACGAGCCGGACATGGAAAAAGAAATGGACATAAAACCTCTTAAAAAGCGATCAAAATCAACAAGTAGCGAGGATTCGTCTAGTAGTTCGGACAGTTCAAGCACAGATACTGATAGTTCAGACGAGTCACACAAAAAGAAGAAGAAAAAGCACAAGAAGCATAAGAAGAAGAAGTCTATAAAAAAGGATAGTAGTTCTGATACAGATTCATATTCGGACTCCTCAGATACAAGTAGCGACGAGGAGAAACACAAAAAGAAATCAAAAAAGTCGAAGAATAGAAACAAACAAGCTAAGAAGAAGAAAAAGTCCAAACACAAATGACGTCATTAGATGTCTTAAATGTTTTAAAACTGAATTTTGACAGAAACTTTTCTTTGTGAATGCTTTTTAATTGTAAGATCCTCTACCAGAATTATTTCTAATTATCTGCATCGAATTAAGATTGTTATTCGACATCTATAAAACAACATAGCCAGTTTATGCTATATTTACAATATCATAACAGGGTTCAAAGTTGCTTTGAACAGACATTGATTGATTGATTACTTATTACTGATATCTTTTTAGATAAAAAATTGAACAAAATGATAAGTGAAAAGAAGTGATGCGAGTCGTTTAACTGGTAATATTTAATTTTCAAATATTATTAAGGCCTTTAATGATTGTCTATATTCCAGTTCCATCTTTGAAATATTGTAAGTAAATTCGTTACAATAAGTGATGTACATTATAGCAGTCAGTAGATAGTATCGTTAAGAAATACAATACTTTTAGAGAATAACAGCAGTTATATATTTACAATCCCTAATATTTCAATATTGTATTGTACTTTCATAATGTAATGTCAGTATGTAAAAGACGTCATCAAATAAAAAGACCAAATTCTTTTAACTTATCTTTGTTTTATGAAATATTACAAATGCTTTATTGTACAAAATCTTTTTATTACATTAGATTTTCTTTATAAATCCAAATTTTATTGTTTTCGAAAATTTGAATTTGATCATAGAAAGGATTTCAAACTTTTAATATCCACGAGTTTAATTTTTTTATGTAGTTTTAAAATTTTTATATGTTTCCACTATACTACATAATAACGGTACATTTTGGCTGCTTTCGCTTTCTTCTGTTCCTAAGCTTTGCACGAGCAACGATCTGTCGAGTGGTTGTTTTGATAAATTAGATTCTAAAACAGAAATATAATTTTATCAATGTTAGGTTTTTGAATGTATTATGCTATATACAACTAATACCTGAGATAAATACAGTGGAACTATATTTATATCCCATCCAATCCAAATATTCTCTAATAAGTTCATTTATGAATGCAATGTCTTGAGAAGGTTTTGGAAGTTTCATTTTATTTCCTTTGTTCGAATTATCTAATAGTTTTATTACTTCTGTCCGTACTTTAGCTTTTATACGTCCTAATTCTCCATCGGTTTTAAGCGATTCTCTTACCGCTGTATAAAAAGATATTTTAAAAAAGAAAATGATTTTGGTTTTAAAATAACATATACGTTGTAAATGACTTATTTAATAAATACCATTAATTAAATCCTTTTCTGTTGCCATATTTTATCATTAGGAAAAAAAAGCAAATTCAAGAAGTGCTGTTTGAAATGTTTATTATGATAGTGTATCGCATATACGATTTATAGCTTGAAGTGGCTGTGCTTGAAGCTATTTTCAAGTATTAATCGTTTCAAGATGTAATTAGACTATAGTTTGTTGGATATTGTAGAAGATGCTACTGCTTATTCTTCTGAAGTGCCGTCCTTTGATATCGATGAAAAGCAACAAGCATTGGTATAAAATAGAAAAATATAAACCCTTGATTCATTCAAAGATATACTTTTAACGAAATTGTAGAGAATTCTGAAAAATTTTAATTATTTTCAAATGATAAGAGGAATATTAAAAACAGTTTAATATTCTATGACATAACAAATAATTATACTGTGCTAGCATAAGTATGCAAAATTTGCATTGCATATTTTGAATACTTAGTTATTGATAGACACAAGATATGCAACACATTTGTAAAGAATTAAATTTCAAATTTTAAATGTAAAAGTTCATCGGTAATATTTCATATGTCATTGCATATATTAAAATTTATAGTTAATTTTTCTTTAATAATAACGTATAATTTGTTGCAAACGATGGTTTTTATTAGTAAATTTTCAAACGAACCTTAAACTAAGGACCGCCTGGCCTATTTTATCCCCCTTCTGTTTCCTAGTTCTCCACCGTCATCTTTACTCGTCCTTGCTAAAGTAACGTCTTTCTGCTAGTTTGACGTTTATTAGATAAGCAAGTTTGTTTCGTATTACGAATTTACTTTATTTCGATTAATAAATTACTTGACGATATAGTTGATTTTTTCATCTGTATGCCTTGCGTACGATCACATCTTTTCAAATTTTCCATGAGTAAGTAAGTTGTTTATTGATTTCGATACGATACTTTATAACATGCGTCAATATTCGCGATCACTTATTCGTGAATAAAAGACAAATTTTTAACGAATTTATTAAGTTATATCGGTGAAATTGACAAGCTTTTTAAATTTAACTAGTTATAATTAATTTAGGCCTGGTACCTTTGGTTTAATTGAATTTTGAAGGTTCTTGTTTATTAATTAATTAACATTAATTAAATTACTGTTAGTTTTCATTAAGATGTTTTTATAATAAATGAAGAATGTTTGAATGACCATGTTTTATATTTACATTACAGATGTTTCTATAGTCTTCCTGCAGCTATTGGTAATGCAAATACCCTTCCTTCATTCAAAATCTGCAAGATGGTATTCGTCTTCAAGATTTAATTTTAGCTGAGAATAGAAATGTGAAAAATGACACGATATTTGAAAGTGGTATATAGCATTCGATTTAACATCTTCTATAAATAAGTACGAAATGTGATAATATTTATTTAAATGATGTCAATATGTAATCTAATTCTACTGGCTCTAATCTTATTTTTAACATTACAGAGTACGACGAAATTGATTTAGTTTTGTGGTGATGCGGGGATGTGGATCTGTCTTGATCCTATAGAAAGCCGAGAAGGCTGGCGTGCTTCTATTTTGTTCTTCGTATTTCTTTATTGGACATCTTTTGGTATTAATGGCAGTCTAACAAATGCATCTAACATTCATAATACCGTTACATCAAAAGTGTTATCGCCAGTTTCAACGCATCATGACGACGACGAATGTAGGAATGTGACCACTGACGATAGAGGGGGTACGTATGCATATGATATTACAATATCGAAAAATAATATTTAGTAATTAATTTAATTGTAATCTAATCTAATATTAATAAACTACTCTGCAGCTACTGGTCTCTCAGTGGTTAGTCAAGGATCTGGTTCTCCTCATTCGCCAATAGTGCCTCCACCTTTTCTCTATGGAGTTCTTACCTGCCAACCCTATCAAGGAATTTCTGTGAATCACATATACTTTCAACTAGCCAATGCCTTCTTTCTCTTGTCACATCTCGCACCGAGTGGCATACATGGCGTACTTTATTTAAGGTGCACTCTGCTCGTGGGCTGTGCCTTTCTTGCTTTGTGGGGCTGGACAATAGCTTGTTGGCTAGACGCTGCTCTTTGGAATGCTCTGTTTGTTGCCATCAACTTCGTCCATGTATGCACGCTTCTTTATAAGCTCAGGCCTATCAAGTTTTCAAGGGAAGTTGAAGAGGTAAGTTAGGAGAGGAATTGAAATTGTTTAATCTGATATTATAGGATACTTATTTATTTGTTAGTAAACAAGATGTCTCAAAAAATAAAGAGTAAGCCAAAACGTGCAAATTCTTCATATATGGTAAAGAATATTACAAAGTCTTTTAATTTTTATAGGTATATGTTGCAGTGTTCCAGCCACTGAGAGTGTCACGTCATCAGTTTAAAAAAGTATTAAATTGTATGAAGATTATTCGGCAATTGAAATATCAAGAGGTTTATGCCCAAGAAAAAGTGACCAAAGTTGATTCTTTATCATTAGTACTTTCTGGAAAGTAAGTTAGCACTATAAATAATAATCGATATTTGTTTATCAGGTAGCTTTTCTTTTTCAATTAAAAATTAATTAATGTTTAAACAACAATAATTTAATAATTTTTGTTGCATATACTTCTTCAGGTTAGTAGTATCACAAAATGGAAGAGCATTACATATTGTCTTCCCACATCAGTTCCTGGATTCTCCAGAATGGTTTGGTGTATCAACGGACGAGTACTTTCAGGTTTATATACTTGTAACAATTTTATGCATTCGTTGTATGTGTGTACTTGAATAATATGGGGTGATTTCCTTGCTGATTAACATACATGTAAATCCAAATATAATTGTGAAAATAAATTGATACTTTTTATATACTTAGGTATCAATAACAGCTATGGAAGAATCAAGGATATTATTATGGCATAGAGACAAGTTAAAATTAAGCATAATTAGTGATCAATTTCTGCAGGCAGTGTTTGATCATATTTTGGGAAGAGATGTAGTCAAAAAATTGATGCAAGTATGTTTATATTTATAAATATTCTTTTATTGACTGATCATTTTAAATTTCTTTAATAATGCTGTTCACGATATATGTTATATAAAAATTATTTTTTATTAGGTTAGTGAAACAATGGCTGCTAGCAGTCATCAGCAACAAAATGGACAAGTAATTGGTTTAGGTGGTATTGGCGCCTTAGAAAATGATCCTGATACTAAACTTTTTGTTGTGAAAAAGACGGGCGATAGTCAAGGTATTACTGCTCTCATCAGTCGTCAACTTCAAGGTAAGTACTTTTCAACCAATAGCTTTTTCTTGATAAAATGTGTGAAATTAAAAAAAAACGATAACTTACAATAAAGTATAATAAAGAGTATAATTTAAATGTTAATAAATTATTAGACCGTATAATTATGTCATTTGTAAATTGTTGACATGTACTTATGTATTAAAACACTTAAAAGATGTGTATAGGATAATATGTATATAGATAATTAACTTATAATATACAAATGTGTGTAAGTTAACTCTGTAATTAATTATTTATATACACATTACCTAAAACTGTAAGAAATTTTTATAATACACTACATTTACGTAGAATAGTGGGGTAAGCACACGCATGTGTGTTGTATATTTACATTGAATACCGTTTTGTATCTTTGTTGATATTTATAAATTTATCATGTATAATGGGAATTTATTATATGCAGTATATTTAATTCTAAAAATGTACAATCTTCTTTATTGTTTATGTGACAAGTATATTTTCAAATTGTTTATCTTTTGCATGATTGGTGGCATGTTACTTGCATGAAATTTGATACTAATGATATACATTTGCAAATTTATTATATCATGCAGAACACCCTTTTTATAATTTTGCAAAAATTTTAATTTTGCTTTGGATAGAAGAGAGAATGCCGCTGCTGTACACAACTCAGGAAGTGCTGAACAACACTTTGCATCACATCAATCACTTATGTACACCTACCTTACATCCTGTGCAACACAGCAATGTTCAGTCCTCCTTGTAACATTCCTGTGACACAAATTGTGCAATTACTTTGCACAAATTTATGTTATATTTCTACAATGGATGTCCATAGATTTATACAAATATCATTGGGTAACTTCATTTATTTTCTTCTGGTTATTGTTTCCAGGTGAGTTGTCTTTGCGTTTATGTATTTTTATTTTATATTCTGTTTATTTTACAATTGTAGTTACAATGTTGTATTATTATTATTATCAAACTTATAGTCTTTCTGGAATATCCTGTATTGTAAAGAATCGTGAACATTTTCAGATGAAAAGTCTTTTTAGTACGCAGTAGAAAATTATTAGAGTTTTATAATTCTTTAACTGGTACTTCCCTCTGTGTATGTATTATATTACGTAATACATATTATTATTATTATTGTTATTATAATTCCGATAATAATGTATTTTCTTATTTATATGTAGATATCGTGATTGTATATATACACACAATTTATATATTACAAATATATTACTATTTTAAATATCTTAATTAATGTTATGGAAAATAAATAAAAAAAATGTTTATATTATTTCGTTGCAGCAGCAGGCGATCCAAATGCATGGAGATTGGGAAGAATTGAAGAGACTGATCATGAAACACCTGTTTAATGAAATGATCATTAGACGAATGTCATCCTTAGCAGTCAATATAAAGCGACACCGGTCTTTTTACATAATGTAAAATATTTATCATTTCTGGAAACATAGTATGGTGTGCTGTGTGTGGAACAATTGAACATTCTCTTGCCAATTGATCATTTTTCCCACAACTAGTCAAGCATAATTAATACTGAAAGGAAAGATTTGATTGTTCATAGTTATATAATGGTTCCATCCTAGTTTATAAAACGATGTACAATTATATATTTCTTTATGCTTCCAATATATTATTGAATACCACTAAAACTGGTTTAAAAGTGGCTATTTATAATTCACACTGATTTATTTCTTAACATATGCATATGTTTAATATTGAATGAATACGATTTTATGTATGTATATTGAAATGGAATGGAATAGAATGGAAGTTGTTCATTCACAACGGCGTAACTTCTTTAGTGAGAGATCTGTGATTTATTGGAACTGATAGAGGAAAAGAAATTAGGGAGGCCTAAATACCTGATTGTTTCCCATACTCAGATATAGTGCCTTTTTACTTGCATTTCATTTATTAATTTATCAAGGAAAAACATATACAGTACTATTGTACACTAATTTACATATGTATTCAATATATTTTTAAAAAAGTTCCTGGCGGAAATCCATATATTGCAGTAAATAATATTAAATTTAATATAAATAATACTGTTGAAAAATGAAAATTATAAAAGTGTAATATGATCAATCCTCTGTCATTATGTTTGTAATAATTCATTCACAAATTCAATAATCTATGTTATTTCTAAAATCATTTGATGAAACAAATAATACAGCAAAACAGTTTAGAAAATTTAATGGAACAATTAAGATGTAACAAATATAATGGCGAAGGTATAGTTAGATTTTAGACAATTTCCTTCATAGATGTTATTGTTGATGATTAAAATAATTAAATGTAATGAAGCACTTATAATGTTTACTGTTTCAGTTGGCGATTTCCGCTAGCAACTGGTCATTACATTACAATCAAAACTGTTTTTTAAATAAAATTCATACAGAAAAATGTTGCGTGAGTCATAATATCATAGCACTATTAGGAAAACGGCGTTCAAATTAGAAGTACAGGAAGTTACGCCAGAAAGCGCTGAATGGTAATAAAACCACAACATGAGCTATATTGATAGAATATTTATATTGATATACATTGCTGATAGAAAAATAAAAAAATGCATATAACTTTTAATGTTTAATATCGTAAATTTATCAGAAATTGATACAATAATATTATAATCATAATTATTGGTTTTTTGCTTGAAGAAGAAAACAATGTTAATGTTGAACCTAATTTATTTGTAAGTGATAATTACAATAAAAATCACTTATTCGTGAAAGAGATAACAAAAAATTAATACGCACAGAGGAATATAGAAGAAAACATTCGAATGAAAAGCGAAATTTGAAGTAAAAAATCTCAGGTTTCAATAATTGGATACACTTTTAGGAGGAAAAAAAACAAAGAAAATTCTGGAAGACAATTTTGTCTAGTCTGTAATATAATGTATTAAAAAAATAATACTTTCAAATGTTGCTAATTGAATTCAATGCCCAGTTAAGGTTGTAATACATACTTTAAGAAAACTTTTTATATGTAAAATTATACTCCTAAACATACTTTATTCCAAATATTATAACTAGTTTAAAGGTTGGATAATAATCACTCCATCATGATTGTAAAAATAATTTTCTCTTTATTCTATGAAAAAGAATCAAATTACTTTTTGTATAATGTTAAATTGAAAATGATATTCGTATCTGTGTAAGAGACATTAACTGTTTATTTGAATGGATGTAAATTGTTCATTATTAATCTTTATTGTTTATTATTTCTTATTGTTATAATTATGTGTAACCGTTTTTAGCATATAATTAGGTATACACAGAGGTATCAATGAAAGAAGAAAATTTAAGCCATATTGAATACAATAATGAAAAGTTTAAAGAGAGGAATAAAAAAATTAGTTTTAGAAAAAGATATTTATAAATCAATCCTTTTCTCCTTTTTGTTTAAGTATATTCAATATGTTTCGAACGTATGTATATTTTGTTATATTGACAATTTTTTAAACATTATGTATAAAACATATTTTAGTTTATTACTGATGAAGATAAAAAATTATTGAATTAATTGATAAATTTATATTTTAAAAAACCCGCCAAAAACAATTCTTTTAAATTCGATCTTAGCGCCATCTCTTCGAAAACGGCGCAAACTACTCGACAAATAGTTTCCGCGATTGCCCGACAGGTGGCACTAGCGTCGATGCTTTCGGGGTCCTTGGAACCCCGGGTGGTGAGTCGGTGTGCAGAGTCAATTGATGCTCCGGGGTCCTTGGCACCCCATGAACAATCTTGAAGTCGACTGTAGCGCCATCTATACGCGAACGGCTGAAACTACTCGACAAGTGGTTTCCGCGATTTCCCGATAGGTGGCGCCAGTGTAGATGCATTCGGGGTCCTCGGAACCCCGGCGGTAGGTCGGTATGCAGAGTCAACCAAGGCTCCGGGGTCCCTGACACCCCAAGAACAATCTCGAAGTCGACTATAGCGCCATCTATACGCGAACGGCTGAAACTACTCGACAAGTAGTTTCTGCGATTTCCCGATAGGTGGCGCTAGCGTCGACGCCCCGGGGTCCTTGGAACCCCGGTGGTAGGTCTGTATGCAGTCAACCGATGCTTCGGGTTCCTTGGCACCCCATATGATATTAAATTTATATGCAAATTTATCAAACAATTCAATAATTTTTTGATCTTTTGCTAATTTTTACTGATTTAAGAAGAAAGAATAGAATCAAAGGAAGCCAAAATCGAGATAAAGATCTTCATCTTTAATTGCATAATTATTCTTTAATCAGGAGGAAAATACATCGTATTAGAACATGTAGCGTACAAAATAAATTAACTTTTCTTTATTCATTTTTTATTACACGTGCGGGAAGCAGCTTCTTTCTGGTTGAAAAAATGACTCAGTTAACATATTGAATTACATACTTGCTCTGATATTATTTAACACTCAACTGATGAGACACGTAAACCTATGTCTTAGTGAAAAATAATTATTGAATACGCGATAGGATTTGCAATTTTTAAAATATAAAATTTTATGTATGCGTTTAATTAAATAGTTAAGAAAATAGTTAATTTTGCTATAGGTCAAATTAACAATGCTTTAGCTCTCATCGATTAAGCGTTAAGAACAGTAAATAATTTTGACAGTTTGTCATCCATCACAGATTCTTCCTATCAACATAACTACATTTTTCAAAGTGACATTTTCCTAGCTAATTTTCTCTTCTTCGATCCCTTCTACCATTTTCTTGTATCGCTTTTTCAGGGTTTGGTACGTTTCATTTTCCCTTGCATTCTTCAAACCTTCAACTTTTTCATTCTCTTGTACTTGTCTCAACATTATGGAAAATTCAAAAGTATACATTGGTCACAGAAATTTTCGCAGGACAGGAACCGTACATTAACGTTCGTTTCGTGTACCATCATTTATGCGAACTTGTATAAAGCATAAAAATTACTGTAACGATTTAAGTGTTAAATATTAGGTTTGTGCAAAAGCTTTATCGTATCGATGTAATGCTCTATCGAAATAAAACTACGGATGTTTATTTATATATAGGTCTTGGAAACATAGATTCAGAAGGCTCATATATGAACGTTAACATTGACTATTTCAATTGATAAATAATATTTTGGATTCAATTGTACGTCAAATCTTTCACACCAACCTAATTAAACGCATGATAATGAACCGAGTAGATAATTTAAATACGTATCTATTATCACAATGAAAGAAGAAATACATTACAAGTCTCCTTGATGTATTAGAATGTTTAACGTTGATAGTGTTATGTACGCGAACGCGTAAAGTACCTTTCAGTTTCCTTTAACATGAAGAATTTGCATGTTTCAACTTGCTACTTACTTTAGGAACACCCTGCCTTACATATACATATCTTAATATATGTATAATTTTTGTCAAGTTCAGTACATTAAGTAATTAAGTACTCTCGATATCGGCTTCTTTACTTTCGTTAAAGAATTATTTTCTAAAACATAAGATGATCAGTTAATTTAACAATATATCTAGAGCTTTGTCTCAAAAATATTTTTAATCCTATTTAAGGAAAAAGATCTATAGTAAAAACAGAAACACCAAATGGAAATAATCGTTGCCCCTCACTTGTCTTATGGCACTTTTCAACTTTTTCACGTTAACACATTTTTTACACGTTTAAAAACGAGAAGAACAATGTACATAATCTATATTTCATTTAAACAAACTTCATTAATAGGGTAAAAATTATTTTTTTTTCGTTAAAAAATCATGATTTTCCAAAAGAAGAAACGAGGTTCATGCGTGCAACGGATAGTCGTTAATTATATTTTGAAAAACCAAAAGTGTATCTAACAAAAAACAAAGAAAAAAAAAAAAAGAAAGAAATGAACTTTAAGACATAACTTCAATCTTCTTCTTCATCGTTACGTCAAAAATGGAGAATGTTCGTGTCTCCCCGCAATCATTCAACAACTGACATAACGCTATAACAATTGGCAATATCATATAACTTTACATATATCGTTATTTCCGTGTTGCTTCGTGAAACGGCTATCATAAATATTATTCTATCCTCTTTTCATTAATGCAAAAGCACCTCATGCGTGCCCTACACGAACGTGGACCATCAATGCTTACACGTTGTCGTCGTACCCTTACAAGAGTAGTTTACGATAAACGCTTGACTTGTTTGCATGTACATTACTAGACAATGCGTAATACTAGACAATAGCGTAATACATATTCGACTCTAAAAAGTTCAACATCTTTTGCTTAAGTACCATGTGCGTGTGTGGGGGAGATTCGACGCGTAGGCGTCATCATTTTTCTGTGGAATATATTCACGTATAATTATCCTGCTGGTTAACGAATGATATAGTTTGTGCTACCCAAGCTCATAAACCAGGCATACACAGCAAATAGTAAAACGGGCACGGGTACCCGTCAAACAATTTTCTGTTCATGCCAATCATAAACGCTTCCATCGTTTTCCTAAGTAATTCGTAACAATCATTCAGTTTCATTTTCACGTTTAAGTACTGGCCACCTTCTTGACACGTTTCTCATTAACGTTTCAGTCGTTTTTTTCTTTTCTAATTCTTTTCGTGTATCCTTATATCTACGGAATTCATTAATTTAGGTTTTTTGCTTTTTTCATTTTTGCTCTTTTTCGGCGATATGTTATAGGCGGCTGAATAATCTTGGGTGCATGATAATTTTGGTTTATTCGTGCAGGAATGATATTAATCTTGTCTAATCTATACTACTCAATATTAGTTGTATACTTTCTTTTAAGTACATCATAATAGACATTTAAGTGTGAGCCTCTTAGAAGTCGAACTGATTAACCTTAATTAATATAATTAACTTACTAAGTTTAGCTTGAACATTAAGAACGAACAAATATACAGTAAATTATTTAAATTGTAAATTGTACATTACAAATTGTAAACGCATACAAATAAATACATTTAGAAAATTCTTCACGCTAAAAAATAAAATTGATCAGCTCAACTTCTGAGAGGGTCAAGCGGGTTATCAACAACGTCTAGTTTGCTCCGCGAATAAGTGCATTCATATCTAGAACATTGTATATTTGATTAACCGATGAAATTTCGTTCCTAATGATCAACATAGGATCCCAACGATTTTTCTTTTTCTTTCATTCCTATATTTTCATGCTGTGTGCGTAAACTACCTAACATGTCAGGGGATTACACGCGTTTTGTGCACGCTCATTGTTATACATCGTCATCAGTATGTATTAAACATCTCTTTAAGATGGCCTCTCCTTCATTTGAAACGAAGTCTTCTCTTACGAAGATATTACTATGCAACAACAACTATACAATTTATGTATAGTATTTCAATTCAAGGAAGTTTTATCGGTACGTATTCTAATCAAAAGATGTGAGATTTCCTTGCTTGACTTACTCCGTATAAACGCTTGATAATACCCCTCGTTTCACAAAAATTTAACCAAGTAATTTTAGGAACTATATCTAGCGATATATCAAATTTCATGAAAACTTGTTCGATAATTCCCTTACCGATAGAACTCCCTTAACAAATTCCTGCCGCTACAACTGCACCTGAAACGCTTGCGTCGCGTTTGGCATAACGAAGGGATTCGTTGCGTTCGACTGTTGCAGATTTTTCGCGGCAATTTCGGCCCATTCGGCATCGAACGGATCCGACGGGCCGGTCCTGGCGATTGGTCCCATCGCGGCTGATCCCAGAGACAGAGCTCTTGCGTGAAGCGATGGTGCTCGTCGGGGACTCGTTTGTCCTTGCGAAGAAGATTGCACTGATGATGGTACCGAGCTGGTTATACTACCCAGCCATTGCTCTGGTTTTGGCAATGGTGTTGTTGTTGAAACTGGTTGAACCTGAAATAATAAAGTATTATAGAATTTCATAAATATAGATTAGTTTTTAGTATCAATAACAGGATAGAAATCATGATCGTATGCACCACCTCACCGATTAAGGGTTAAGTTTGAAAAAGAAAAAAAAAAATTTTAAAACCACTTACCGGCGGAGTGGAAATAGTATTCGAAACTGCAATCTGACTAATCTGACTAACATCAGCAGCCACGGTACTAGAAATAGCCGGCAAAATGGGCGTAGTAGTGGGTGCTGATGCTATGGATGCGATCCCAGAATTAACCAGTACTGATGTATTTGCAGGTGACGTGGATGTACTTCCTAGAGAGGATGTCGATACTGAACTAAAGGCGGAATTTGCTAAAGACGGTGTACCGAATACACCAACAGCATTGGCAACTGCTGAAACGTTCATCATGACTGGAGTGGGTGCATTTGTTCTTGGAGGAACGGGACTTTGATTAGTAGCTTTGTTTCTAGTCGGTGTGATACGATTCGAAGACGACGGAGATTCTTGCCAGCTGGAACCTTCGTTTAAATTATTGAGATCATCGTTCTTATCATTATTATTATTGTTGTTATTATGGTTGTTGTTGTTGTTATTGAAACTGGGACCATTTTGTAGTTTTAATTCATCCAGCGAACTACTGATCGTTACTGTAATGGTACGGTAATAATTATTTTTTTTTAATTCTCAATAAATTCTAACGTTTAAATATGTTTTAACATACCAGGCGGAGTGTCACTGGTGGAACCTGTAAAGAGTTGCTTAGCCACTGAGCTTGCGCTACCACGGCTAGGCACTGGACCAAAATCATCGCTACTCGAAAGAAGAGAAAGTCCTCGTGAAAGCTGCTGACACATAGCTGAAACGCTATCTTGACCGCCAGGCGATATTTCCGGTATTGGACTCACTGTAAAAAAATAGGAATCACCATAAAGAAACTTACAGTAATTCGACGATTAATTCGGTGCTTTGAACTGGTGTTGAAAACTACTAACAGTAATTGCATGCTTTTAACACGTGTTACAGATTTGACAGAGATTGTAGAAGGTATTTAAAAAATCGTCTGAACGATAAAAGAAAAACATTAATGGCTACTCTGATTAAGTTTTTCTTTCATTTGTATTTACTAGACTTGTCTATTACTAAGAATCTACGGATATTTTAATTACTTTTATATGTATATGTTATTTTTTGTATGTAGTGGTAATGGTGTACTTTCTTTGAGATAGTATACAGGCTGGTACATGTGTCGGTAAAAGATGAAAATGTATTCTAACACAAGTACATTCGAGAAAGACTACAAAACTAATACAGCAAAGAACATTGTTTCTCGTTTTCTGTATCTTCTATTATTTTAATTCCGTCTAACGAGCGTACATGAAATGTAACTGTATATTTAAACACGGAGAAGAAAACGTCATTCAGCACGAAAAGAGAAGGAAAGGAAGGGGGCAAGCAATAAGAACAAGTGACGGAATAGAAAATAATGACCTTCGTCGTCTCCTTCGAACTCTGTTGCAAAAGTAAAGAAAGATATTATTCAGTATTGGGAACTGAAATATTTATGTAAAAGAAGACAGAGTAGAGGATGTGCTTTGTTCAAAAGAATTACTCTACAAGACACAAAATGTACAAACAATTTATCAAAAGTGACTCGTTTGCAACACAAAGTTCATTTTACAATTAATCTCCACTTGTCGATCAAAGGAATATTAAGGTAAACTAAGGTAATATTAAGGTAAACGTTTCCTGGGAAATTCTTAATTAGAATAATTACCTGATGGTTTCGAAGGTACGACTTGAGACATAGTGGATGGCATTCTCGATAAATCTGTTGGCTCGAGGCTGTGGCTACGGGCTCGTTCAAGATTACTAGGAAGATCATTGATCCGTAAACTAAGTTGCCTCTTAAATGGAGAAGCTTGATTCAATTGCGTGAAACCACGGAAGGAACCTTGTCGTTCGAGCATCGACAAGGTGGCGTGTGGTCTCTCGATCGCAAATGGGTTGTAAACTTGTTTCACCGGAGGTACATCTGCGGAAAAACATCTTGCACATTTTAGACAATGATCAAAAGTTCAAGAATAATATAAAGGAGAGACGATATCGAAGAAATAACTGACCTACAGCACGTTCACGCGAATCCTGCAATCGTTCGGTAAGACTTGGCTGTCTAAAGCTGCCGCTCCTCGTAAACGTTGAAGTTTTTGAATCAAACGTCATTGTGACACCGCATTCCTTGTCCCTCCGCTGTTTTCTCTCCAAACACGCGGCGAAAGCACAGCCTACCGCGTGACTCAAACGCTCTCCCTGAAAGAAGAAAATAAATCAATAACCTTTCATACCTTATATACGATAGAAATAGAAAGATTGTAATTAACCCTGATTACCCAGGTTAACAACTTATGGGATTTACGTTTACCGATTCTTTTAACGCCAAAAACCCATGACACATCCATCGCCTAGTCGTTCCGTCTCTACAAATATAACTAAATCCCTTTTCATGATTTCGATCCGGCGCGCAAAATGAAACCTTTTCTATCGTTTGATCAACAATTAATCCCTTTGTTTCGTCTTCAACAACCCTCAAGCCGTCGCCTGATACGTGTAGCACGGCTCGTACTGGCCGACGTCTTGAATTCTATAAAGAATTTTCATTCATTTTTCAGGTATTCATAATTAAGTTTCATCGTTACTTACCCTAAGTACTTTTAAAGCTTCTTCGCATACTTGCATGCCCCTTGACTCGAACACTTCTACACATCCCAGGTACTGTACAATTGAAAGTGAAATATTAATCGACATCCCTGATAATAAATACGTACAAGGAATCGGACAATTGCCCTGTTGAATATTAAAATAGTTATGTTAATTGCAGGATTCATACCTTAACATGGAAAGCGCATGTAGCTGAACGAACAGCAGTTTCATCCGCCTGCCATTGATGGGGTTTGCTGGATTCCGGTACATGAGGATCTTTCCGTCGTCGGAAGCTATCTCGGAAGCTTCGTCGCAGCCGATCCATTCTTTTCCCCGGTGACCTCTCACGCTGAAAATCAAGAAAAGAGTAATTTATTATCTTCGTTACAATTTAAACAGACTCTCTGATCCCACGAAGCACACCGTTTTAAGATAAACCACATGGGACCAGGGTGAACCACCAGCAGAACGTGGACTGTCCCCTCGCGATTTTAAGATCCTTACGATGGTACCCACAGGTAGTTTTACGAGTGGTAATTCCTACCTTGCTAACTATACTTTATACTTTTCAGGTATTCCCAACTTACCGAATGGAGTTTTAATAAAGGAGTCAAGGTAATAGGAGGAACTGGCAATGGTAGCGTTAGATACTTTCAAATGGCACCTGGTTCGGACAGGGGACCCTGAAGAGAATTTTGAAATTTGCCAATTTACCTGAAATCTATCTTTAGATTTTTGCCAAGAAAAAGAAGAACGTACGGAGAGTATGAGATGTACATTGAAGGGAAAAGTTATACTGGAGAAAAAGAGGAGAATACAAGAGAGCCACTGAGCCGTGCAGAAGAGGAGGACGAGGCAGACATTCGAGGACGAATGTTAGAACAAAAGGATGGTTTCAAGGAAAATTGGAACGGGGACTTTTTCCATATTTAAAGACATTGCCGTAATTATGTAAGTTAAGGGTCAGGGTGGGTCTGTCCGTCCATCCTTCTAAATATGAACTAGCACCCTCGCTATTTTAAAATTCTAGAGTTAGTATTATTTGGCTATTAGCGATCGTGAAGAAAAAGATTGAGAAACACTGGTCTAATGAAATAATTACCATTAGAATGCCACATCTTTTCCGATGGCAATTTTTCTATTCGTGGTATTTCATGCAACAGTTTCGCATGTTGGTTTGGTCTTACACTAATCATCAGGTACGACCTTGAAGAGTGAAAGAAAATATGACGGTAAAGAATCCATGTGTTGTTATTTACGCATGCAGAGACAACTCGTGCGTATCGAAACATAAAGAGATAGATCCGGTATCGCAATTTTCACCAAGGGAACAGCGGGTAGATACTACTCTCAACATGATAAATAAATAATCGTGTATAACTTTGAATGCTAAGCCGAGTAAAGCTATAACTTGTCCGCGGTGAAATGGTTAAATATTTAGAAAGCACTTTGGGGGATTTTATTGTCTAGCCGCGCCTGTGGATGATAACACGGTATGCATCGATGCCACGGTAAAGAAGGGTACAAGGTGCATGGTGTCAAAAAACACCGTCAGTACCGACCATTGGTCGAAATATAAATTTATATAAATGCTAGTATTTTTACCAACAAAAATATAAATTTATAATTTCGAAAGTAATCTGCTAATGAGCGTTTCGTGTATCACAATTGCCCGACTTTTGAAGTATACTACTTTTATAGGTCAAGCCTCTGTTAAAGTAGACTTGCATTCATTGCAACAATAAATCACATTTGTACACGCGTGATCCATCATAATCATATCAAACTCGCTTTATTAAGTTCGTCCCATACATTCCACTTGAGAATGAACTCTGCTGGCTTCAATTCAGCATACCTTGCACTTAACTCAACTTTCATCCGTGATTATTTATCAACGGAACGCGACGAGAGTACCTACGTACATTTCATTTTTAATTCAGTTTTCAAACAATTTTAACTTAATCAATGTTAGGATGTCCATAGATTTTGGGGAAAATTAGGACCTTCAAATTTCTAACCCCTTAAGTTAGGCAACCCGCCTTACACCGGTGTATCACCGGCCCGCCGCCGGACCTGTCACAGGGGCTATTCCATATCTATACATGTGTCATGGCTATGATTCAGTTTTATTAAAAATCGATTCCATGTCATTGCTAAGGAGGCGTGTAATGAATGGTATTTTTTTATCGAACGTAAAAATCGTAAGTCTCTAACAGAAAATTGTAAATCTTTTGAAAAAAAAATATGTATCACGTCAGTAGTTACGAATACGTTAATTAGGGTCACGGAACAATTAAATGCGTAGACATTTAAATTTATTCATTTACCCTGTAATGTCACGCTCGAGGTTTAAAGCAAACACAGATATTTACTCGTAATTACACTTGTACACGATAAAATATCAGTCGTTTACGTCAAAAACGAGTAGGTAAGAAAAAAAACCTAAAAAATGGATTTTTAATAGTTATTCCTGGAACTGTTCCAATTTCTCTACAGGTGTCCCTCTTCTTGGAGGACCCTTTTATTATTCCTTTCCTATTTGTGATCCTTATCAGCCCAGGTGATAGTAGCAAAACCAGTTATACACTTAATTGTGTAATATCCGTCTAGTGCAAGCACTTATGTGAAGACACATGACTTTGCACAGTAAATACAGTAAATACAGTAAAATCTGTTTATAGGCTGGTTGAATATCTTCTTTATGCACTACCGCTTAAGGGTACAGTACGTTTCAAAAATATACCAACCAATGTTTGAATGCTTTATCCTTTCAGTCGGCGGCGCAACCGGGTGCAGGGGGGTCAGAAGGGTCAGTTACCCCTAAATCTCGATTTGATTTATATAGAGTAAATTAACATTTATGAAGAAAAGAATATTACTGAAATTCAAGAATATAGATGTTCAGGAAAAACGTATGACTCATACATACATGCATAACAGCTAGAATTTATTAGGTATCAATTTTTTATGCAATCATGAAATTAGTAATAACAGTTTCTTACAAGATTTCTTGAATTGTTTTAAATTAAACGAGTTATCTCCAGGCTGCGTTCAATCAAAATCGATAAATACGAACAAAGAAGTAGCGAGGTGTATTCCCCCAGGTAGAATCATCACCTTTCCTCCTGTACCTCAAGTCACGTGACCCCCCTCGTACATTCTACAGATTCCTACCACATTTTATCCTTATTCCGTTACACGATAGAAAGGAAATTTTTCAACTGATTTTCTCATTTACAAACGTGCTCCTAAGATTCGTAACGCGATTGATTAATTAAAACCTCGATAATCGAGGGTCAAGCCTTGAAAGGCCGATTGCTTCAACTAACGCTCCATTTAACGGTACTGCATCGAGAAACAAGCCTCGACACGTGGGCATCTGTTAACGAGAGTTATCGTTGATGTAAAACAAGATTGCAACGTACCGAGAGTCGAATACCATTTCCAGCATGGCTGGTAGCTCTTTCGAGCGGTTGGTGGGCGGATGGATGGTTTCCCATTTCTTTCCACACGCGGATGTTTTCAGAACGCGCTATAGCGGCCGCATCAACAATTCAAACACCCCTGGGTCCTTCCCTTGATCCTTATTTCCTTTGGTACACCATGCGCAGTGACACTACCACCGAACGTTCCTCCACTTTTCGGACACTTTAAACGATAATCCTTCGAAACAACACTATTTTATTTTATGCACCCTCGATACACTTGGGCCCAACATTATATCGTGTTATTCCATTAAGGACACTTTCACGGGTACAACGACTCCGTATAGCATTGGTCATTCGTTTGAAAGGTTTTTTAAATCTCCTTTATTCGAGAATTGTATACACAACGATCGAAAACGACACTGAGAACGCGAATAACTGTGAGAACTTCCTGATCGACCACTGTGTTGTATCATCTCCGACAGACTGAGTTTCATCGTGAGCTTCCAATACACTGAACAACTTGTCGCTTCCTCTATTTTCCACTGTTTCCTAATAGATTCTGTCTAATCGACAATCAAATCAGAGCCGTAAAGTTTCAAACAATCTCGATTTTCTCACGGACAGTGAATGTTTTAAATAGGCATGGCAGCGCGACGTTGCCAGAAGCCGGCCGGTAAAAATGTACACCTATCGGGACGGATCGACGAACGGGTAAAGAGACCTCTTCTTTTTCTTTCTTTCTTTCTTTCCTTCTTGTCAGAAGCAAACAGTTCAAACTGGTCGTACGACTTGGCCCTAGAGGTTGACGTCATGGACCCTACCTAGAGTGGGATTCCAACTATCCTCTCTTAGTTGTCTCTGTTCTAGCTCACCTTACAAAACAGTAGTGGGGATCTCTTGTATCCTGTTACCCGCTTCTAGGCATCTTCGCCACGCGAAATCCTCGGCTTTTGCTTCTTAATCATCGTCGCTTGGTAATCTCTCTCTGTGCCTAGTTATTTTTAATCGATGACGATTCCAGTCTCTGATTTACCTGGAACTTGACGTTCCTTTTCTAACGTTTCGTATTAGTCTCTTTTCACCTGGCTGGAAATGCTGTCGAGATTTCGTAAGGAAAACATTGACTCTTTTGTTCAATTTCTTTTACGTATGTACACTTTTGGTTTCTTTTTACGAAGATATTTACAAATTGTATTAAAATAGTGAAAATCCCTTTCTTTCATTTATACTCCTTTTTTCTTTAACATTTAAACAATACGCAAATGGTTCGTCAGATTGTCGAAACAATATCTTTCATTTTATTTACAGATTATTAACATTGTTAGTTACAGTGTTAAGTAGAAAATGAAAATGTTTATTCGTTGATGGATATTTAAATTATATTATGTTGTTAACGAAATGACGAAACAGCCACAGTACGAATTCCCACGTTTTTCCGTTAGGACTATTGTCGTCACGCTCAGTCACTTCCGGCGATTTCACCGGAACTAAAAGCTTACGTTTGATTTTTCGCGTCGGTGCAGAATCCATAAACGATGATACGCGAAATTGATTTTCTTCGTAAAATATTACCAATCAATTGAACATTTTTCAAAATTAAAACGTAAAAATATTTTACTGTTCAACTTTGCGATCAATGTTCTATTTAGAAAGTTGATAGATTTTAAATAATTTGATAAAATTATCAACAAAGATTGAATAAATATATGACCGCACAGAAGTATTTGACAATGTTTAAATAAAATTGCTGTTTTTTCTTCGACAAGCTTCCGCGCCATCTGGTGAAGGTATTAATTCGTATACCGAACGAAACTTTCGATAGCTAATGCGTGTAGCAGGAATTATACTGTTCACTGTTTATCGTCGAAGGAAAGTTGTTGAGAACACTGCACATTGTCAATCACATTTGGCATCACTTCAATGCGGTCATAAGACGGAGTAAATGTATTCACTTTCACTTTGAACAGAAAAGAGTCCGACGAGGCTTCGTCTTCCAATAATGTGGCAAAGTAACGTACAACAACCCCCCCCTGTAACACTCGGAAAGCGAATGCCATGGTTGAAACTGGCCCAGGTCTCTTTACCCCAGGTCCTACGGTGTGGCAGGGATGCACCTTCTTTCATTGGTGCCCTGTCCCCACTTTAATATTTTACTGATGTCATCTTCTATGCATCAGTAATTGATTAGTACATATCTTGTACCGATTTGTGCATTACTTCTGGTATTGTGCAGGGGCTTGAAAGCTTACTCCAGTCAACTTTAAGGGGCATGCATTGTAACAGTTACAAATAATTACCATCATTAAGTCTTCGCTTATTTAAAAATTATAATAAATCTGAACTCCAGATGATCATCGTGAAAATGATTAAAGAACGTTTCATGTATTTTTCCAATAATTCCTATCGTCTTTGCTTTCCATCCATTCAAGTATGAAATCAATCCCCTCTTTTACATGGGACCCGTGGATGTTACAATCAATCCCATGTGCCTTATTTCCTATTGTAAAACAAACTTGCTTTGCTATGCTTGTTTTCATCTCCTCTGAACATCTCGCTGTCCAACAAAGCCGAGTTTTAACGCGAAAAACCGGTTTCTCGCTTGCATTTATGCAACCCAAAAAGCAAGCTCGATCAACATCGAGGAAACTCTAACGAAATAATACGATGGAATTATTTTAGCATCTATCGAATTGTACGTTTGGGAAAGATTTCGATGGTTCGAAGTTTCAGGTAAGGTTAGATCGGGGTTGGTGCTAGAAGTTTACGGCGGTGAGTGCAGCTGCTGCTGCGAATGATCGTACATCTGCTAAGACAGGACTAAAAGAGAGGTTCACTGTGAAACCAAGTGGTCTTTTCCTACATCTTTTTTTTTTTAATTATTAAATAATCTATTTCATAGTTATATCCAAATGTTTAGCAACAGAAAGTTAATTTTCAATAAACAAATTTTTCATGAGACCACACATCAAACAACCGCACTTTTTTATCAAATGAAATGCTTTTATATTTAGAGGAGGTATCCCTCTTATAGCGAGAAGAAATGTACGTGGTTGTAACTGAATGGGGTACCGCCACATTCCGGAAGAGATGTGTCAGCTTTTTTAAATAGCCGTTTAAAATTCCTATCGGTGTGTATACATATCCAATATCCGAATGTAAATACAATATTTTTATTGACAAAAATTGATTCGCAATAAGAAATTTGATAAGAATTCCTGAGAACTATAGTCGCCTATAGTAGAGAAAGGGTTAAGCCTTAAATGGTCTAGTCGACTTGAATGAAGGTACTATGTCCTGATGGTTTAGGTGATTCTTTTTTTCTCCTACCATATGCACGTATAACATGGGTGCATCTTCGGATGCAGCTTTTATTTTATAGCGAATGAGGTAACATCTTCAATGTTCCTTTTCTGTTAGGATTTTCTTCTATGGCAGGTCAGGTCCTTTAACTTGATTAACAGTGCCAAGTGTTTAATATATTGCCAAGTTGTTCGCTTGATTAATAATCAAACAGCTATAAATCAATATCTGTGCTGGATTTGTTTTTGATTTTTTTTTGTATATTTTCTGATACACCATATGGTCTCAGATAAAAACCACATGTCAGTACATTCCCATGAACTTCAAATCGGCAGGTAGCTTCGTATAAAGGTACCTGTACTACAATACAAATGTAAATGTACATGTAAATGTAGTGAGAGTTACATAATTCTTTTTACTATTCTTCAATTTGGTAATCGATCCAATAAGTAGCAAGCTGTTTTCTTGGGAAATACTAGGAACAGTCTGAAAATAGTGCTTCCGTGTTTTTTTTAAAGTTCAAGGGAGCCTTTTACGTGATGTACGAAGCACTGCTGCTACGTTCACTTTGAGGGTGAAGACGATGCACCCCTATATTTTTTTAAAATAGAACGCTATTTTTTATCGAATATTTATTATACAAATTTTTATCGAAATCTCGTAGCGAAAGTCGTAAGGATTAGGGCAACTAACGCCGCACTCGAGAATCCTTCGGGTCAATACTTGGCCAGAAGAATCGTTGATTCATTACAAAGGAGTGTATAAGCTACTTGGATGTCTACGTGCCCTATAAAAATGCACATGGTGCCTTATATCGGGCGAGACGGTTCCCACGATACTCCGTGCGTCACCTTTCTATGAGAACATTTCGCTAGGGTGAAATATACGTGTCTGTACATACACGCTTACGGGATACCTACCCCCTCCGTTGACAGAGTTAATCGTAACGAAAAACGTTGGAATTCTTGCACTGGACGTGTTATAAAATAATTATTATTTTATGGATGATAATTTTGAATTTTCTCAATTTTCATTTTGTTACCGCAACCCCTTCAATTATGTTATTTTTTGACATAATAAATCCGGGACAGCGCGAACGCTGGTCCCGACTACCAAAAATTGTGCGCTCGACATACCCACATTAGGAGTATTCGCAAGGTTCAGCCCCACCGCAGTGCAATGGAAGGGCCTCGCCCAGAAGGAACCGCCTTCCTGATCACGGTGTCCTCCGCGCCAAGTAAGTTATAACAAAATATCAATACCGATTAATTATATTACATGCACTATTCTTTTTCCTCGCGAGAATTTTCCTCAAAACGAATGTCATCTGGTGGTCAACAGTCAATTGTGATTGAAATCAATAGGCGCTTTCTAATCTCTGTTCAATATATCCGTTGATCTTTTGTCTAAAGTTGATTGGTTGTATATCTAGTGTTTTATAACGTTGAAAATATGCCTGAATAATAAAAGAAGAACAGCCGAATCGATTGTACTCTATACTTCTTTTTAAATTAGAAAGAACGTGATAATCAATTTTAGGTACATAATGTATATAACTTTAGTGGAAAGAAATCAATTGTCATTTTTCAACCCCTAATTAGTGATGCGTTATTTTCGTTAACTAAATTAATTCTGAATATCAGAATCTTCAAAATTAGAATCTCCTTCCCCTACATTGCTATTTTTTCTAGACTTTAGGACCTAGAGAAGTTTACTATGCTCGGTACTATACCATCGTATGACAAGGAGAATGAGTCAAAGACAAGTCTGTCATCATGAATGATGATGTTAACGCAGAGTAGATATTTGAAATTTTGTTATGAAAGTAACTAGTCGTTCTTTTGGGTAGAAAAATTTGACAACTAATCTTTCAAATGTCGCGCGTAAAAAAGCTGCGCCGGAAAATACTTATGTGCGTCTGCGCATGCGCACCAGTTGGAGGGAACATTGGTCGTAGGTAATGTGTCCTCGCGTTATTTTTTTTAATTTTAGAATGATGAAGGGACCAATATACAATAATTAATCAACATTTAACGAATCAATATTTACAGACATACTAAGGTGTACAAAGACAAATAAATTCTTGACACCAAGTTCCAGTATGCCTACTTCTAAAAGTGACGCTTGTTTATTGGAAAACAGCTTCTATTTAACTGTCAGTCTCCACAGTCCGTGTAATTAATTCGTATTACAAGAGCGTTACCTTTTACTCGCGGGTTGCGATATACAGTGTTACGCTCGAATCTCAGATAACCATTTATGAACGCGAGAGGAAAATGAAAGAAATCTTTTTTTCTTTTCTTCTGCACAATGACAATGTGCGCAATCGATGTTTAGCGCGATATTGATCGTTCAAAGAAGTTGATCCCGCAAGAATAAACGTGCGCGAGAAGGACGAGCGAGTAAAGCCGTGGTCGAGAAAGGTCGCATTTACATCGAAATCGATAACTTGAGAAGCAACCGCAGGAGGGGGCTATGTCTATGATCGCAACGATATATTATGATCATTACAATACCTGTTTTAGTTGACTCACACAGTGACAGGTACACATTGTTAACGACACCAGTTTTTTAAATAAATACCCATTGACAATTAGAATTATTCGACTCACCTGTCGAACCGCCGGTGGAGCTCCGTGGCCGACGATTACAAAACTCCCGCGGCACTTCTACAGCGACGAGATCTTCAAGTGTCAAATCTTCGCGTAAACTGGCGTTCGAAAAGGAGGACAGAAAAGAGGAATCAACGGTGGTGAGTGGAAGAATAGAGAGCGGTGAAAGAGCAAGCGAGAGAATGATAGTGGGATGAGATGGGGTGGGGGAAGGACGAGACCGTGAGGGAAAGAGAGGAACAGAGGGAGTGACAGGAGCCGCGAGAAAGATAATAATGCCGCAATCAGCGAAACCAGTAATGTGAAAATCCGCGAGCGACAGTTAACGCTGTTTCCTCGTGCCGCAGCTAGCTCGTAAAGAGCACACGGCGCACAGGTTTCTCTTTCACAGCGGCATTTTCACCGTGGTAGCCGAAACCGGACAGCGAGATCCGCAACGCAGCGAAAAACCCCCAGCCGGGGCCCGTTTTCGTAAACACTTGACTCCAACTATCCGCGTATCGGGAGCGACCGTAGCTTAAAACGCATGCGCATTATTACGGTAACGCGCACGCGTCACCGTTCACTACTGCTTCTCTTATCAGTATACTGTTCTATTACCGCTGGAAACGTCGGAAACCTGTATGGTGACACCCTCCATTTCCGTCCCCTCCCCGATATTCTTCGATCACGACATAGGATTTTTTTCGAAAGAGGAACACGCGTGCATGATAAGAAAATTTTGCAAACATTTTTTAAATCATTTATTTTTTTCTCTTTAAAGATATCTTCGTATGGATACGTTCAGGTATACAAATACATTATCCATAACACGATAGTTTTTATTGGTTATGAATATGTAAAAAGAGAATTCATAAATTATTAATTTTTTCATAGAAGGGATTATAGATTATAATTACACTCTGGATAAATTAATCGCATTGTTCGAAGAACTGCATTGTTCGTGTTATGCATTGATAACATATCATGGTAACTGCATTATGAAAAGATTTGTGAAATTTCTTAACGATTTTATTAATAACATATTGAATTTTAGTTATAATATTTTCATAAATCTGTAATTCATTTTTGAACATTCTTTTTAGATTTTGCAAAATCAAATATACGCGATAAGTATCATTTCTCCAATGTCCGCAGGTGTTATTCCCATCTACGATGGATCTGGGATAAGAATTTGCGGTGTTCGGCCTTCCAGCATATCGTGGAGTAGAATACCAATTTCCTTAAAACAATTTTTTCATTATTAGAAAGAGAAAGTTGTACATTAATAACACATCGAAAGTATTTTAACAGGGACTGAAAATAACTTAATCGATAAAACATTCGCAAAGTGAACGAGAGTTCTGTATTTTTCTACGACGTACAAGGTGCCTCTGAAAAAATGACCTTCAAAAATGTTCCATCAACGTCTGCATATCAAACACAATTTTGATATTCATTATTTCGATAGGTCATTAACACTTATGTCATCACCGATGAAAGAAGTAGATAACACAGCACTCGGCGAGCTCGAAGTTTCGAACCTCCGCTTCCAGAAACCTAGGGGGATGATTTAGCGAAAAAGGAATCCCCGAGGGGGGATGATTTCAAAACTACCTTCGAGGACTGGAGAAAATCGAGCGTCGGATTTTTGATCGCGATGTAACAATGTCGTAAATTAAATCATTCGGAAGGGGCGTCCAGAACCGTGTACCGCTAATTAAACCAGCATCGTATCATTTTACGACGATAACGACACCCGTTCGTTACGTTTATGAAAGTGTTAAGAAAATCATCTTTTGTTTCAGGGACACCCTGTATAAGTAAAGCAATGTAATAGCGTACCTCTTCTCTCTGAGCTCGTAATCTATCAATGATTGGCTCGTTAAAATTAGAGTCGTTACTAGGATCTTTTAAGATATCGTTATTCTTCGACTGCTGCGGGATACGAGCAATGTAAACGTGTTTGATGGCGTCCAATATAGCTGCAGGACGCGTTGGAGGAAATTGTAAATCGATTGACGAGAAACAATCCGTACCGGTTGGTATTGCTAACGGTTTCTCGAAATCTGTGCACCTGCTATTACTGATTTGTAATTGTTCGAAAGGAACGCACGTGTTAATATCACAATATTATTATCGATAGCAAGATATCTAAGACGGAAACTCACGAAAGTTGGGTGTCAAATCCATGATGAGATAATACGTCTTTAGTTTGTCGTACGAGGGTCTTATCTTTAGAAGAATGATAATAGAGACCTGCTCCTAAAGTATGAGCTATAGCTCTCAACGTTTTCCCGATTAATTCTTTGGTACCCGTGTCTAAACCCTTTTGAAAATTACCAAACGTTTGTCATTTGTAACATCATTTTTTAGCGAAAAAATAGAGCATGTCGATACCTTAAACTGATCGTATTTTCCTCCGATAATGCATAACTTCAATGGAAATGGATCAACTTCTTTTTCCAATGCTTTTTTCCGTTCATTAATTCGTCGTTGTTTAAGTTCCTGAATCGTTTTATCATCGTAACTCATTTTCATAGCGCTATGAATTACTGAGAAAATTTCTTCGAATGTGATCCACAAAGATTCTGGTTGCGACAAGTCCAACATTATTAATAACGTGGTATGAGCAGGAGAATGAGTCAAAGACAAGCCAGTCATTGCAGCTGATACTAACGAAGAAGTCGAGTATCCTATTTCCCAAATGTGAACGATATTTTTCATCTGCACCGATGAGAAAAGGTTGAGAGTTGAACATTTTTCTTAATAATCATAACAGATGCGGGTACTTATTTGTGTAAGCAAATTTACTTTCATATTTTTAATATAATTTCTTTACAGTTTGTTAGGTATTTTTTTAGATAAAAATAACAATTGCTAACAGTTGTTTGGCTTTGACATTTCCGGAACTATATTTTCATCATAAATTGATTATCTTCCTGTTATTAATATATCAAGGTAACTAATTAGACTGTACACCCCAGTGAACAATAGAAATATATACAATTTACTACCGACAATTAAAACGTGTTAATCCATCATTATAGTTTCTTCACTTGGAGTAACTTGTTTTATTCAATTTGTAGTTTACAACGAAATTGTTATAAAAACTTACTAAACTCTTTCCGATTTTACGACCGTAGGAGTAATCAATCGCGATAGTTGGCTTTGGTGTCTCGTCCTTTTCAAGAAACCGATGTACGATCGTCGTTTTACCCTAAGAATTCATATTTCTTTTTTCGTATACACAAGGCATATAAGTGTTTGAAAACATTATTTAGTATTTTTTACTTATAACATTACGTACAACATTCTTGCTACCAACAATGATGATTGAACGTTCGTGTGATTCGTTTCCGTCGGTTTTACGTCGTTGTTCTTCTTCAAAACAAAGGGATAATGCGGTGTTCCTAATATTTTCATCTCTAGAACATAATCATATAATATTTTGATATTTCCATCGGTTCAGCTACAACATAATTACTGCATTTCACAGTTACAGTTAACAATTGAAATGAAAAAAAAAAAAGTAACGTGTAGATCAATGTGCAACTGTACATACATATAATGCAAGGTATTAAAAGTGTTTTAACAAATGAATTTCAAATTCAATAAAGAAATTTTGATAATAAGGAGTTTTTAGGAATTAGAATTCCTAACAATAAATGTAGATAAATACGTACAAATTTTGATCTGCCATTGAGTACAATGTTATTAAACGTGATTAAATGTTATAATTGATACACAATAACACTTTCCTGGGTGTGCACAGGTTATGAGAATGTTTATACACTGGGTGCCATGGTAACACGAAAAGGTTTACTTATAAAATTGTTGCAGATTTGTGTTCAATAATAAATCATTTTTACTGTTAATAATCTATTAATGAAAATAAATTAATGAAAACAGTACATATTATATAAAAATGTTCAGGTGGTTATTGCCAGAATTAATCTGGCAGTACATTTGCAATGATTCTTTATTCTTTCCCCAAAAATTCTAATTTTAAAAAGATTGAATCTTTCACGAAAAAGAAGAAATAAATAAATAAGTTGATAATGAAAAGTTGGTCCTTCTATTATACAATTTATGCGCATCACGCAAAATTATATTAATTTGAGATATATTACAAGTGCTAAAATATCTAATATAAAAAATGCTTTTTCTGAATTCCTTAATATGTATAAACTCAGCTTATGTTTCATAAAACCTTACAAGTAAAATAATTGCAAATATTTATATGAATAGTACCATTACACACCATATGTTTTAAAAATTCAACAAAATTATTGAGATATGAATTTATATAAGGGAAGACGACAGTAAAGATTAGTCACCTTTTTCTACAATATTTCATCGCTTCTATTATGCAATATATCACACGCTCTGCATGTTATCTGGTCCATATGTCACTCATCCAATTATCATCCAACTCGTTAGTCGGTAACACTTTCAATTTTCGTAATGCTTCAAGATAAAATGTAAGTTCAGATGTAACAACACCGTGTTGTGGCCCGCCATTATTTACTATATTCATTTTGACTAATTGCTCTCTAAGTTTTTCTTTGAAAGATGTGTTTACTGTACGATACAGAGTTTGTACTTCAACGGGTGGGAGAATTCCAGAAACTGCTTCGTGAAGTTTTATTAAATAACTGTGATAAATAATCAATATTTATGATTAATTCAGATTAATGTTCATGGTCGTATAACGTGAACGAATGAAACGATATTTACCTAGAAATCTTTCTAAACGATTTCGATGGTACCGGTGGCCTAGCTGTCCATTTTGATATTTGACCACCCAATAGATTGTCAACGATAGTAAGAATCTTACTCTCAATTTCCTTTATGTGAGCATGAATATCTCTTTCGACGCTATCCAACAAAGCAACACCACCACTTATACTAGATGCACCATATCCGCGACTAGGATTTTGCTCCGCAAGATCTATTTACACAGATCGATAAATTAATATCTTGCTAGTCATCTTAATGCTGTATACGTAAAATTGAACTTACTCTGAAAATGCGACTTTACGAAAGGCATAAACCACAGAATCAATTTTAAACTACGCGCTGCTAACACAAGTATCGTACTAGTAATGCTCTTTAAACCAGCAACTTGCATTGCTTCTGCCCCGAGAACAAGTTGACAACAACGAGAATTATAATGCCGTAATAATTCGGCTAAATGCCTTCCGATTGTTCCGGACAAAGCAATCAATTCACTGCCAGTTCTAAACATATAAATATAATTTAGTACATCATGAAAGATATAGAATTTAGTTACAATATTTAAACGTTACCTGCAATATTCCTGAATCATTTGAATAAGCATTAAAGCTGTACCTACAACAGCATATTTCTCGTCCCCTACTACAATGAAGGTTTGAATACCACCTTTTTTCACTCTGTCCTCTACTTTCAATAAAGTTAGCGGAAAACATTTATTTTCGTACACGTATGTTACCAACGATTGAAATTCTTCTGGCACATCAGCTCGTTTCCATCTTTCGGATTCCAATAAAAGAGTGAGCTTTGTTTTAAGTTCGATGTGAAATCTTTGAATAAACTTACTAGCTTGAGCCTGTAACATAGAAAATTTAGGTGAAAGAACCCCAGGTTCACTCTAATAGTAGGCAAATACATGATTCATAAATTAAAATGTACCTTAAACGCGGATCGTAATCCCGTACATTGTTTTCCACAAAGTTTCTCACAAGTTTCAGTAAATTCTTCTACCAAATTGGCTAACTGACATACTTGATTTGTTGTCGCCCTCTTACTTAACCAAGAAGATTTATCATTCCAATTTTGACTTTCCTTCTCTTCTACTTTATTATTTTGATTTTCATTATTTCCTTTATCTTTCTCGTTTTGTGATTTCTCTTTGTCATTTGTACCTGCGGAAAGCAGATTTCCCATTCGCTCGTGACAATAATCACAAATGGAAATTATCATGTCATTGAGTTTGGTCGTTACTCGCGAATGTTCTGCCGGAGTTAATAAACGATCAGGTATAGCGTCATCGAACGAGCCGTCGCATACTCGACCAGCAGCAAGATCTACTGTATCTTGCATTACACTATGAACAGCCTATAAATGTCCATTACGTTAAATATCGATGACTTCTTTAAATCATTTTCTTACATACAGTATTATCAGATCTTATACATGTACCTTAATTCGGATGAGAAGGAACGTTAAGGATTGTATAGCATTATGAAGTAACGTTAATCTTTCCGCGAGCGAAAGTCCACCAACTTCTAAGGCCGCAGCTTGTTGATCGCTGCAACAATCGCTTGCTGCTAAAGCTTCTATCACTCGTTGCTTAGTTACAGCTCGTACTGTTGTCACGGCTTCTTCTTTATACGTATCCACAAATTGAAATTGTTTTTGTCGTAGGAGACCAGAAATGATGGAAACAAGTTTATCCTGTTTGTTGAGGATGTATGTACAAATGATCTCACTGGGAAGAGATGGACGACGGTTTGTTTGCTACGAACTAGGTTTATAAGACGTACAAAATTATACGTATACTTACACCATCCAGGACAGTATTTTCTCCTCCTAAAGGTCTATTTAAATCTGCGGTCGCGTATCTTTGGAATTCGGTAGATAACATTTTATCTACGAGTTTCTCCATTTCGGTTAACTGAGAACTCAAATGCCTAAACATAAAAAATACTGTACGTGTTCACGTTCTTTTTTTTTTTTTCAAATTACTTCTATTTTATGTAAATACCTAAAACTATGCACCCCATTCAATTCTTGTAAAAGTATTTCTTGTGTTGTAGCAATGAGATCTAATGCCGCGACATAGTCTGGTGTAGATAACAATAACTGTATCATTGGCTGACTTTGATGCACAGTAGCCATTAGCTTTAATTTTTTTTGAACCAGTAAACGATTGGATCTTGCTCGTTCCAAACTGAAAAATTTATCTTGAAATTAAATATTATATTCAATATGCATAATACGCGTTTGTTACTTACCGTAAAATTTCTAAAGAATCGTTGACTAGATGTTTATCAACTTGATGAATATTTTTCCTAAGAGCTTTTAAAACTGTAATCGTTTGCGTAAGTTGTTCCATTAGAGCATCATGAGATGTCATAGCATGAAAAAATGCCTGAGACTTGGAAGCGACTTGTTCCGCTATTCTAACTTCCACAACATCTAAATAATGACTTAACTATTATAAAAATGAATTTAATATCTATTAGTTGTCTTATTTTTTAAACCTGATGTAACGTTAATAACCATTAATATACCTTTTCTTGCATCTGTTTTACATGCATAACAATATTAGAATCTTCGTTTAACAATCCGCTTTTCGCAAATGGAAATACGGCGTAAAAATTATCTTTCTGCGAAAGATCTAGATTAGGCGTTAAAAAAATTTTTGGAATACTTGATAAATCAAACTGCACTCGATCTGAAATTAATATTCGTTACGATAAAAATAATAACTCGTAAGTATAACAATGCTATTCGTACCTAAAGATTTAACTTTTCTTAAATTTGGAAAAGTCTGTAGCAGTTCGTTAGGTGTAGTCGGCGCGTTAACGCTTGAATTCATACGAAAATGTTTTCGATATCTCTGTAAATAAAACGTTCATTCTTTTTCGTATCAAACTTAATTCTTATCAAACAATAAATCACTTACCCTTGCAATCTTTTTTAAATACGATTCAAAATGTTGTAATGTGATTTCAGGAAGGTATGGACTTTTAGGTATATCAACTTTTTCTACAAAACTATCTCCCCAAGTACGAGTTAAAAAGTTACTTTGTTTTCCTTTAAATGGATCATTTAGAACAGCTGGTAAATTTTGAGCTGCTGAATAAACAGTCCATGAGGATGAAGGTTCTAATAAATGCCCATTCCTTTTACGCTGTTGTTGCATTATTGCGTGTTTAGTAGCATGTGCTACATAATCTTTGTCTGAGACACCCTCCACAGGAAGACTGGTACACACTCCATTATAACCATATAGACAGACGAATGAACCTCCTTCTCTAGAGCAATGCTGATCCCTTAAATGTCTGAAAAAATATTGCATTATAATATAATAATAACTGATAACAGTGCAAAATATTGTATTACGTTTCACAGACTATAGCATATTAGGAAATATGTTATCACCAATAGCTACAATTGTACACATAAATTAGATAAATACGAATAAAACATTCGTTAACGTAAAATCGAGAATTTTAAATAATTCGATCTGTATTAAAAAACTGCTTAATATAAAAGCAAATTTATATTTATATTTCATTGTAGGTAGACTTTGAACGCACAGACCCACCTTACAAAATCTTCAATTTGCTTGAACGTAAGGTTAGCGCAATATTCGCAAATTAGAATCGAAGAAAACGATTCGGATTCTTTTATAATTTTCGCCATTTTCTAATTTCAACATTACTTCACCATTCTGTTAATGTTTCTTTAAATTTATACTTCATAGAAATCTATCAAAAATGTAAGGGAGCTTGTAACGACTACCAATTATGTTTCACAGTGCAGTGACTACAGATTTAACAAGACTGGGCATGCCTTTACCAGTGGTTACACAGGCAGAAAATTGGACGTGCCTTTATTTTCGTGTGTGGTGCGGTAAAAGAAGGACTGGTAAAACAGCCACGATTATCATACCGGCTGTGCTTACTGAAATAAAATTGCTAATTACAAAAGAACTAATTTGTCACAAACGTTAAAAATAGACTCACAATCCATCACAAACGATTTACAAACGAAATACACTAAGAAAAATTAAAAATAATCATATTTCATTATTCCTTCTGGCCAGCTTCATGTAGGTGTATGCAAATAGTGTTACTGGTGCTTCGGGGTCCTAGACACCCCAGGATCAAACCAGGTCAAACCCATCACTATCCCGAACAAGTGAGTTTCACGATTTGTTCGTTTTTCGTTCTTATATTTCGCTAGATCCAGTCAAACCCATCACTATCCCGAACAAGTGAGTTTCACGATTTGTTCGTTTTTCGTTCTTATATTTCGCTAGATCCGGTCAAACCCATCACTATTCCGAACAAGTGAGTTTCACGATTTGTTTGTTTTTCGTTCTTATATTTCGCTAGATCCGCTCTAACCCATCACTATTCCGAACAAGTGAGTTTCACGATTTGTTCGTTTTTAGGTCTTATATTTCGCTACTTACTTGGGGTCCTTAGAACCCCGAGACATTATAATTTAGATATACAGAATCGTCGGTGCTTGGGGTCCTTAGAACCCCGAGACAATGTAATTTAGATATACAGAATCGTCTGTGCTTGGGGTCTTTAGAACCCCGAAACAATATAATTTCGGTATACACAATCGCCAATGCTTGGGGTCTTTAGAACCCCCAGAGTATATAATTTAGGTATACAGAATCGTCGGTGCTTGGGGTCCTTAGAACCCCAAAGACAATATAATTTAGGAATGCAGAATGGTCGGTGCTCGGGGTTCTTAGAACCCCACGACAATATAATTTAGGTATACGGAATCGTCGGTGCTCGGGGTTCTTAGAACCCCAATACAGTATTGTTTTAGTATGCAGCATCCACAGAGCTTCGGGGTCCTCAGAACCCCGCGACGATAATATTTTAGTAACCTACATGCAGCTAACCGTAAGGAATTATAAAATATGATTATTTTTAATGTTTCTTAGTGTATTTCGTTTGTAAATCGTTTGTAATTGATTGTGTGTCTATTTTTAACATTTGTAACAAATTAATTCTTTTGTAATTAGCAATTTTATTTAAATCATGATGTGAGCCGAAACAATTTAGTAATTTTTAATAATAAACAGATTTTGTGACAACTGATAACTGTAATTGATTGGAAATCGTTTGTGATTTACAAATATATTATTTTCATTGTTTGTGAGTGAATAACATCTTAATTATTTACAAGTTTGTTTTTAATAAATAATTGTAGCTGCTTAATATCCGAATATGGTATCAGGTCCGTATGAAGAGGGCACAATAAGTATAATTTTTTTCCAGAGTTTATTTAATTTACTTTATTTACTTTTTTTACTTATTTTTGCATATTAAATAAGCCGATCGAAGAGGAATAACATTTATGATTATATTCCTCTTTAGGGTCTTATAGTCGAGGACCCCATTTATTTTACTTTTTCTAGTTATTTATATAATTTTATCCCTCATTATAGGCCAAGGCCATCTCAGTATCCCTTACATCCCTGCATTCCTTCCATCCCAGCATTCCTGCAACCCTTAAATACCCCTTTTTTTTTTTTTTTTTTTTTTTTAACGTGGTGGAAATCTTCAGAAAGACACCTTCAGCCCCCCTGGGGAGGGGCCGGAGGTAGTGTGGGATTTTTACCCACTAAAACCACCACGGCGGCCTGCACTAGGGCGGCAGGGAGGATCCTTTGACTCTCCACCATGGGCCAAATTTCGCCGACATCGGGGGCCACACCCGATGCCGGCACTTCTCGGACCGCGTGCAGTGGAAACCGAGGCCCCAGCCCCGGGCCCCTACGGTATTCCTTTACATCCCTCGTTCCGTTACATCTCTGCATCCCTTACATCTCTGCATTCTTTTCATCCCTACATTCTTTTCAAACCTACATTCTTTTCAAACCTACATTCTTTCCATCCCTACATTCTTTTCATCCCAATATTCTTTTCATCCCAATATTCTTTTCATCCCTATATTCTTTTCATCCATACATTCTTTTCATCCCTACATTCTTTTCATCTCTACATTCTTTTCATCTCTACATTCTTTTCATCCCTACATTCCTTACATCTCTTCATCCCTACATTCTGTTCATCCCTACATTCCTTACATCTTTCATCCCTACATTCTGTTCATCCCTACATTCCTTACATCTCTTCATCCCTGCATTCTGTTCATCCCTACATCCCTTATAATAAATATATTACAAAGACTGCTTCCAGTAAAGGTAAGTAAAGGTAAGTAAAGGTAAGTAAAGGCAAGTTAGTTCCTTTTTTCGGCACCAGAGGGCGCTGATTCGACATCGAAATTTTAGTTCACATTTTTGCCGCCAGAGGGCAAAAAATGGAGCATGATTTAGTTCCTTTTTCCAAAACCAGATGGCGCTGATTTGACATCGAAATTTTAGTTCACATTTTTGCCGCCAGAGGGCCAAAAATGGAGCACGATTTAGTTCCTTTTTCCAAAACCAGATGGCGCTGACTCGACATCGAAAATTTAGTTCACATTTTTGTCGCCAGAGGGCCAGAAATGGAGCAAGATTTAGTTCCCTTTTCCAAAACCAGAGGGCGCTGACTCGACATCGAAAATTTAGTTCACATTTTTGTCGCCAGAGGGCCAGAAATGGAGCAAGATTTAGTTCCCTTTTCCAAAACCAGAGGGCGCTGATTCGACGTCGAAATTTTAGTTCGCATTTTTGCCGCTAGGGGGCGCTGTTTTTTTCGAAATTTTCGCGAAATTCTCGAAAATTTCAACTTCATTTCAGGGAGGTACTGGGATGTATGGAATGCAGGAATATAAGTGATACAAGGATGTAAAGCATACAGGCATGTAAGGGATGCAGGGATGTAAGGGTTGCAGGGATGTAAGGAATGCAGGGATGTAAGGGATGCAGGGATGTAAGGAATGCAGGGATGTAAGGGATGCAGGGATGTAAGGGATGTTAGGATATAAAGAAGGCAGGAATGTGAGGAATGCAGAGATGTAAGGGATGTAGAGATATGAGGAATGCAGGGATGTAAGGGAAGCAGAGATGTAATGAATGTCGGGATGTAAGGGATAAAGAGATGCAAGGAATGTAGGAATATAAGGGATGAAGCGATGTAAGGAATGAAAGGAATGTAGGGATGGAAAGAATGTATGGATGAGAAGAATGTAAGGATGAAAGAATGCAGAGGTGTAAGGGATGCAGAGATATCAGGGTTGCTGGGATGTAAGGAATGCAGTGATATGAGGATGCAGAGATGTAGTGGAATAAGAGATATAATGGGTGCAGACGGAAGTAAAAAAATTAAGAAAAATTAAAAATAATCATGTTTTATTATTCCTTCCGGCTAGTTTCATGTAGGTGTGCTCTCTGCATGCATACCTAATTTCATCCGGCGGTGTCCTGGACCCCATAAAACATGACCCCTCGAAAACAGAGACATCCAGTCTTTCGCATCTGTAGTCACTGTATTATGTAAGACATTGAATGAAGTATGCATATATGTTATTGAGTGACTTTTACTTACTTCAGATTGTAGACTTTGCAAGGTAAAGTCTAGTTACAGTATTATTGTAAAGTAATAAATACAATTTTTTAATATATTAATCAACAAATGAAAATAGAAATATATAATATAGATGATAATAATTTTCAGGTGCAAAATATATGTTAAGCTAACCTTCATTTTAATGACTTAAGTCTTTAGTTGCATAGGTTTTCAATGCAATAAATATTGAAAAGAAATGTATACATATTTTATTATTGACTGACATCTGTTCAATGAAATAGCTTACTTATTAAGGTTTATACTCTACATGCAATAATGTATACTTAGATATTAAACTATTAAAGTAAATTATTTGCAGATTTAAATTTCTCTGTAAAAATGGGAGGCCATGGTCATGGTCATAAACCACCGTATCTAGTTCCAAGTCCTGATATATACAAAGTGGAGGATGTACCAGAACTGATGCGTGTTAGAGAAAAATTGGCTGAAAAAGGACTGAAGGATCCTTGGTTGAGAAATGAAGTGTGGCGTTATACAACTTTGCCAGGACCTCCTATACGTACAGCACTGGTACCATTTTTGAGGGGTGCTATATTTGGAATTCCAGCATTTTTAATAACCATAGCTGTAGAAAAATATCTTGGAGTTGATGGCCATGGACATGAAAATGGTGATCATCATTAAGATTATTCAGAAAAACAGTTCATATATATAGTAAGATAAAATAGTACTTTTACCCTTGTATCAGTTATACATTAAAAATAAACTATGATTTTAAATTTAAATAGATGTTTGTAGCAGTTATTATTTATTATTTATTTTGATTTGAAAACTGTTTGTTTAATGCATATAATACAATACTTGAAGCACTTAAATATTAAGTGTTAGTAAAAAATGTATAAAATATCATATATATATATATAATTACATGATAGCATTCAAGTCATTATATAAGAAATGTTTTATCTAACAGCATATTATTATCTAAATTTCTTTTATTATTATGTTGCGCTAATGAAATTAATAATACAGATATTAATATTGTGATTGTAATAGCTAATGTACAATCTTCACATAATACTATGATAAAAGTGAATATGGAAATTTCAAATGTTGCTAACAACCACTCATTTCCACATAATAATACTTGATCAAAGGAGTTCTTAGTATCTGTAAATATTACGAATTAAGTGTAGTTTCATGTATATCTTTTCTTTTTTGGTATATATTAAAAATTATTACCAATATAAAAAATTGACTTTTCATCATTGTGGGGAAGTAAAATGTTAAGTAACTTTTCAAAGAAAAGTTGTTCTTTAATAATGTAATCTTCTTTAGAACAGTGATCCACAAATTTGTATAGAAATTGTTTTAATTTAAACTGACTATTAAAGGTTTGCTCCCAATTTATAGTAGCAACAGAATATGGTTCCAGAAAATTGTTTTGTTTCTGGAAAAAAAAATAAAAGTAATGAGTTTTTGAACTTCTTATACAAAATTATGTTATACATACAATTTTTGTTGCTATAAAAATTTTCTGAAAGATATTTTTAAAAGTTGGTGTTAAGGAAAGTATGAAAGTTTGTTGGGTTGTTCCTGGTACAAGACCTTTATGTGCACATAAATTGTTTTTTTCTTTTTCTAAATTATTCATTAAAGTAGGCAAATCTATATCCGCAAATCCATGCACTGATCTGTTATAAAGTAATAATATTTAATTACAAATATTATGTATCTTCATGCATTGCTGTTATGTACATTACCTTCCATGAATATAGAAGCCATAATAATTAAATGGTAAAATAAATACACTGATATTTGCAACTGAACATAGTTTTACAAATTCTTGCATCCTATTTGGAATAAATAATTGGTAGGTAACAGTAGATACCACCCACTGAATACAATATATCGAAATATATATTAAAATGCATATTGTATAATACAGAATGAAATTGTAATTACTGTCTGAAGAATTAGATGTTAATTCTGGTATTGCAAGAATCCAAGGATACAGTTGTATGACCTACTTAAAATTTTGTATGTAATTTCTATTATACACTTTGCTTTCAAACTATTATTTCAAAACTTGTAAATTTACCTGAAAAGTACATAAAACAGCAACTAATTGTATTATTACGCTTATCTTTCTTTGTGTTTGAAGGTTCAACCATTGATTTGCAATAAAATATGTTCTCCAGATACTGATAGGCAAATTATGAAAATTACCCTTTTCTTGGACAGAAATGTTTGATTCTGAGTACTGAGGTGAAAAATCAGTTTCATATTTGTCAACTATAGAAGATTTATCGATATAGGCAGAATTACTTTGCTTATGTAATTGATGTATTATTTTCTTTCTTTTAGCTGCTATTATTTCTGATGGTGTTTGTAACACTTTGTATTTATCTTTTGAAAATTTATTTACATGTAATTTGTTCATAGTATTATCTAGAGAATCATGTTTAAATTGATTATCTATTGCTTTTGGTTGTTCCCAATCAAGAAAAACTATATCAATATTCCAATACTGACAAATAAATCCAAGTATCTCTATAAACTAAATCAAAAACCATTTGTGTAGTGGATTTATAACAATTACGTATTTTCATTTTACAGTTAAATATACTTACTTTAAAAGAAAATGCTAGTATAGTGCACATTTTAATGGTTTCATCATTTATATCTCCAGGAAGTAGAATATACGGTATTGTTTGTCCCTTGTAAAACGTAAATAAATATATGCAAAATATGATTAAACTCAAAATAATTACGCTTCCTATAGTACCCGCAGCGTAAACGAAAGCCCAAAGTAGTATGTATATGTTAAAAAATGAAATATGATGACGTTTACTATAATTCCAAGTTTTTATACCAGAAAGTATAAAAGCTAATCCTGAGAATACTCCAATGATTATCTAAAAAAATACTTCAATATAATTGAATTCCAAAAGGATGTAATGATAATGCCTGAGAAGTTTCTTTACCTGAAGATTTCTATCAATAGTACTGTCGTTTAAAATAAATTCAATTCTGTAATCTAATGTAACTTCAGTGGTTTTACTAATTTGTTCATATGTTAACTCAGCATATTCAATAATCAATAAAGGTGGAAATATTTTATTTCTATCCTTTGAAATTTGAATATTGATCCTGGAAAAATATTTTTTAATACTGTTTTAATGGATGATGTCACAACATTTATGAGAAAAAATGAAATCTACTCACATAACATTTAAAGATCTTATATAACGAAGCACAGATAATTCATTAGCTCTTTTAACTTCATCAGTTGAAAAATTTGAGAGTGTTTTAAAGCCACTAACATTATCAACAAAGAAAAATTTTCTTACCAATTGCCAAGTTGATACTTCATTATCATTCTGTGAAATAGTTTAAAAATTGTATTGTAAGTACATTTTAAAATAATTTTGTATAATAACTTATTCAGTGTTATATTCTTTACCTTATTAATATTCTTAATAAGTATGGGCAATGCATGCATCAAACTTTTGTTATTCTCCACAAATGTTAAATAAGGAGTCAGTAACTCTACTTTTGCAGTCAATAAGTTTTTAAGGATAAGTTTGCACCTTTTTTCCAAGTTTATACCAAATCTAATATTCTGCAATAAATTACATGGCATATCTGGTGTACCAATAAATTTTAATGTACCGTGCAAAGAAAATGTAGCAACTGTAAAATTCAGTATATTATCCTAAAAGAAAATATACTTTAATTATAAAAATGTACAACATTTAATAGAGTATGTGAACAGAAATACACATTACATACATTGTTGTACCTTAACTTATACTTATGTGTGATTTGTGTGCTTTTTAACACTGCTGCAGTCTTATTTTTATCATAAAATAACCATACAGGAGCTTTTAGTGGTTGCATAAATAGTATACATGCAATATTATTAGCATAAAGACTCAAGGCACACATATTTGATAAATGTTCACATGCTAATTCATTCTTTCTCTGAAAGAAATATTTGCATTATGGTTTTTTCTTATACTTTGTTACTTTATTTTCTTACTCACCTTACAAAAATACATAGCAATTTCTAATTCATTTCTAAAATAATAGCTGTCTACATTTTCTGTTTCAAATTTCACTTGATATACAACTACTGAATCTTGTTTATCCAAAGAGGTGTCTTTAAAAGGGCAATAATCTTGTATTTTTGTGTAATAGTAATTTGTTGAATATATATAATCTATATAATAATTGTAGTCAAGATTCTTGCATTGAAAACATTTAGATCTATCTACAGATGGATAATGATTATCAGGACATGTACTGTAACATACAATATCTACTGATGTATTGTTTAAGTTTCTGTCTACTGTAAAAATAATTGTAATATTATTAATAATAGTACTTTTATAATACAACATATTCTAATAATGTTAATTACCTTGTATTTCATCAGTGGTACATTCACAGGTTGCATTATTACATGAAGTGCAATTGCTTTCATGTGCAGTAATTGTTGCATTTAAGGAATAAAAAGCATCATCCTTTAAGGTCCTCTTATTAAATTTATCACATGTACATCTTAATCCTATAAAATAAAGTATTTAAGTAGTTATTTTAAATATTTATGTATTTTTAACTTACTATCTGGAGATGGTTTTAGGTTTTTATTAATATCACATTGTGTGCAAGAAAATGAAGCTGTATTAAAATATTCATTATTTTTACATTTTGATGGTTGAGAAAATTCAACTACTTCTTTATTTGCAGCAAGTGGTTGAAGAAAATTGAAATAACACATTAAAAAATAAGAAATAATATTTTTTTCTTTCAGATGATTCATTTTCATGGAGTACTTTTATTTGTTTGCTCTTTCCATCACTATAGCAACTGGGGATTTAAGTTCAGGAAAATCAAACCTCAATTGTAATTTTCCACATTATAAAATGAATAAAAACAGTCTGATGCTATATTCTCTAAACTTTGAACAACAAGATTTTACATAGAACCTCTATAATAAATTATGACTTTGCGTATTTAACGCAGCTTGTGATTTATAGTAACTAAACCAGGGTACGGTGTCAATGATTCTGTTTCGAAATAAAATTGTATCAATCGATACGCGTTTAAATTTTTATAGCTGGTTATCTATAAATAAATAGAAGTTGTAATGTAAATCATAACTGTATTTACGTTTGTCAAACGTTTTAAAAAATGATTCGAAAAAAGAACGTATAAATAGCAAAAAATTATTTTATTCAATCATACGATTAACATATAAATAAAATATTAGATAATATGCAACTGGATCAAGGTTAAATCTAAAATGACAGAGGAGAGAGAAAATTTCATGTGGCAAAATCAAATGATGCCGAATGGAGCATCATGTGATGCATGTGTCAATTCCGGAAGTGGATGCGCTTCAAAGATTTTAAGGTCACTTTCGTTCTTTTTTTTTTTTTTTTTAAATAGAACTGTATATTTCTTTTTAACTAGATTAATTCTTCAGTACATTCTTCTTAAAAAAGTAAAACAGTTCGTGAAATATGTATTCCAAATTTAAATCACAGTGAAATCTTAGAGGCCCCTGCACATAGGCAACCCTTTTCTCTCCCTTGAAATAAAATAAAATGTGTTTTAAAATAATTAAACTTGAACACTTTGTATATTCCATTTCAAGTTCATTATAAATATAGTACAGATATTTAAACGCTCGAAATCGAAAATATTTGTTAATATTATCAATAGTTTCCAGGGTACCAAGTTAACTCGGTGAATACCGCGTGGGCCACGGGTGACCCACGGTGTTTAACAAGCATGCATCTATGGTTTCTTCGATTAAACTTAAAAAAGTGAAAACGAAAATGTAACAAATATAATATACTCACAATTTTGTATAATTAAGCATTGGAATTGAACATTTGTCGCAAAGCTGTCGCGGTACTGAATGCATCTAAATGGGACACCGTGTATAATAAAATACTAAATTACTTGTTGCCTTGTGCGGTAACAATCATCACAGTGCTATCAGTGCCAAAAATCCTCCTCTTTCATTCCCCTTCCTCCCTCTCTGCCTTGTTTCTTTACTACACCTCTGGGGTAGAGGGGCAGTGTTTTACTTAAGGGGAAGACCGGAGGGAAGGTAAGGAAAATCTTATAAGCTAAAATAAAAGCGATACAAGGCAAAGTCCGCGGGAGTAGTTTTTTTTCAGTCTGAAGAAGTACTTTGAGGAGTGGCCATCGTATCACAGGTATTATCTTCTATGTCTATTAAACAGTGCTTTGTGATTTAGTTCTGGAATATCGTAAGTTTCAAAGTGACAGTGAACAGATGCTATTGTGATCGTTTAGCAGTGAATTACATTTCGAATTTAATTAATTAAATGACAGTATATGATATAATCAAGTGTCAGAGTTTTTCATTAACAATCAATGTAATTAAAATTTTCTCCATCAAAATTTAAACTCCAAATAATTATCTCCATTTAAAATTTATTATATAAACTTTTAAATAAATTTGAAATGCAATACAAGTTTACTCTCTAACTCGGTGAGCGTCTTGGACGAATAATAGAATTAAATTGTTTACCATTATTTCGTTCTAATCACCAATCGATGTGTCACAATCATACACGTTGTTGTATCTTAACGTGACCCATTTTCGTTCTTTAAATATATCTCATTAGCTAATTATATCAATTGAGAGTAGTAGCTGTAACATTTTATTTAAAAAGAAGGCTATAAGAACTGATCTGGAACGAATGAGTTAGGGGGAGGAGATGTGGAACACTTCTGTCAGTCTGGTCTCTATAGAAGTAAAAATAGGAAGGATAGAAGGATATGATTTGTACGGGTTTTAGGGTCATTTAAAGTTTGGAAAATATGTGGGACGACGAGCCAGCGCCATGGGACATCGAGGATACTCCAGCGGAAGAGACCGCGGCGGGTGCAGCCGAAGGGGCTGCCGAAGGCGCAGCACCTGCCGCAGCACCTGGGGAAAAACCAAAAATAAAATTAGAAAAGATTGAACCCCCGCATTACAATCATCATTGGGTTCGTCCTCTCTTCCTCAATTACGATTATATTTATGAATATAGGTAAGTTGTTACGGACCAAAGTGAGCCTGTATCGTACTACCGCGTAAATTATACAGTATTCTTAACGAAGGTTAAATTCTTGATCGCGATTACTATTGCAAGGTGGTTTATTTATATTTTTCAGGAAAAATTACTATGATGACGTGATTGATTATCTGAATCAAAGGCAAAGAGGAATATTCCGTGAACCACCGCGTGCCCAAGAATGGGCTGAACGAGCAATGAGGACCTACGACGAGATGAACACTGATAAGAGTTTCAAACGATCAGCGGATATGAGAGAGATCATTAATATGAGACACGAACCTAGATACTACAGTTATCACACTCGGGCATATTATAGTTTGAAGTATCAAAAAATCTTGTGATTTTATTTTCTTTATTGTATATTAAAATCGACCCATGTGGCATAGATATAAATTTTATTGTAATATATTTACACATTAATCTTCGTTTTTAAACCGAATTTTTATGTTATGGAAATAAAACTGATGGTTCGAATTATTTTTCTTCAAAGAAACAATGTTTTATAAAAATTAAATATTTATTTAATATCAATGTATTACGAGAAAAACTCATCCGTTATGCATGGTATCAGCAATTCTGTTTCTGTATATAGAATAATAAAATTGGAAAAGGTATCACTATACATAATCTGTATTTCAAACAGGAAATATACAATATAATACATACATTATATATATATATATATATATATATATAAAAAAATAGTAATAGTAGTAGTAATAATAATATCTCTGCTACATTACTATTTTAGGATAAATCAAAAGGTGCACTCAAATTAAAACAAAGTAGATATTCAATAATATTTCTCTTCAGGTATGAGATTTTAAATATTAACTTAACGCTTTTATTTAATTCTAAAATATTATTAAATAATTTTCTTTGACAGATTTATTAAAATAATAAAATTGGATAAGAGTGTACATACGAATGACATGGTAGCGAAAGTGTCAAGATGTTCGTTTTAGTTCGAAAGTTTTAAAACGAAACGCTTTTCTTTCTTTTCAAGAATTTCTTTTTCAATGGTTGTAAAGCATAACTGTTCATTGGATTTACAATCTCAGCCGATTCTATTAACGAACTGATTCTGTCGTGTCTTGGTATTATAGACTGCGGTATGCAAGATTCCATATCGACGTTCGGTACTTTGACAAATTTAATCGTTTTTGGCGGTGCTTTTTCTGCACTCTCCATGCTCAGTACTTTTCTCGATGACACGTCATCGTAATCGTAGGTGTTATCAAATTTCGTGGCGTGTCGTTGGAATGCAACGTCCGCTGCCTCCAATGTGCTCTTGGCTTTCTCGATTTCAGCGTTTAAATCAATTACATCGAATATACGATCCTGAAAATGCAAAATATTAGAAAACGTAAAAGGGATTCACGACAAGTTTCAGCACACAAATATGTTTTATTATTTCCTTTCGTACACTTTGTGATATTTATAGTATTTTTTTCTCCCTTCATCCTCGAACGATGCTTTCAGACTCACTTGTTTAAGTTAAAGTATTTAAATATTAAACATTATCGAGCGAGAGGTTCAGTCTTGATTAATAGCGACTGGTTATCATCGTTCGAGGATTGAATAAATATCTTTTAAGTTTTCGTGAAACCTGCATATCTCTTCGTTTGCGTCTTATATCAGCCATATCTTCGGCAAAAGCAGCGGCAGCGCGTTCCTTATAACGTCGATGAGTTGAAACAAATTCATCTTCGATATCATCTTGAAAGTCTCGGTCGTATATAAAATCCAAATCGTCATAGAAATCATTACGGTTTCCTGATAGATTACGAGATCCTAAAATATGCGGATGATATTGTTAATTAGTTAGAAAATGTCTATCAATGGTTTTATAGTTAATTGTTTCTATAGAATGTCAAAATTATATCAGGCAATTATAATGTTCGAACGAAATTCAAAGAAAATGATATGATACTTGTTAACAAAATGAGATTGATCATTTTTTTACTAACACGTTGATTGCTATGATGGGTCATTAATAATTAATTATTATTATATCAAATAATTAATAATTGAAGGTTTTTTAACTATTACCGTGACAGTCAACGTGTTAATGTAACAAAGCTGTTATAAAAAAAGTATATTCCAAGGGGATGTTTCATTATTCTTAATTTAAAAATTAATTAAATCTGCAGTCGTGTAATTTCATTCTTTTCCTTAAAAATAAAAACAAAGAAAATTATAATATTGACGATGAGTATGAATAATTTGGATAAAAGTATCATGCTAAACAAATATTCTTATGCATTCATGCATGGAAAGAAAATAACAGGTACTCACATCATGAACAAGGAACCTATTTCATAAAAGGGAGAGTAGGTTTCACTCCTGTACATTATACATTTCTGACATATTTACAGTGAAATTTATTTATAAATAAAAGAGGAGAGAGATACATACAATAATATCGAGAAATATTTTTCTTCAGCACACATTTCCCTTAAAATATTAATACTTTACTGATAATTTGAAGTGTGACGATTAAATAGATCAATGGAAATAATGTAATTCTGTATGCAACTTGAAATGGTAAAGTGTATTTGAAAGTTAAACGATGTATTTACTATAAATTACGTCTTTTTTAATTAATTAGGAACTATTGTTAGAAGTATAAGAACATCAAGTATTCTTTGATATCAAAGAGAGTACCATTTTTCGCGACCATTTCAACTGATACCGTTGAAATGATTCAATAAAATTTTTTTTAGAAAAGAATTTTTTTTCAATGTTTCATTAAAAAATAAATGTTAACATTAATCTAACTAAACGATAGTCTTTGAATTATCTACTGCTATGATCAGCTTTGATAAAAATTATAAAATGATTAAGTACGCGTGTCAAATAGCGTTGCACCTTTCTTTTTTCTTTTAATACTGTACAGTAACAAGATATACAAAATATGCAATATAAAGAATTTACATATTTCCAGATATCTTTAGGCATCAATCAAATGACGTTTACCAATTTTTATTATATCATTAATGTCTTTCTATTAGGTGTGTGCAAAATTTCTATTCGCATTTACAGATTCCAATTAGAAATCATTAATTTTTCATAACAGTCTTTCAATCCGGAAATGTAAATTTTACGCTTGAATGCCTAAAATAAGAAATAATCTTTCATAGTTCCTGAACGTATTCATAGAATTGGCTAAAAATTTTCCAATGTCGTGATAGAAACACACGTGTATGTATAATGGGACCGTCGAAATGAAATCAAAGTGACAGGGTATCCTTGAAGAACGAAAATAAAACTTCAGCTTCTGTCATTATACTGTGCTCAGATTTCTATGGTTGCTTAAAATATCTTCTCAGAGCGTTCGCTACGAATCGACACCTTTTTGCTTAGATGAGACTGTTGTTGTTGATGGATACTTTCCGATTCGTTAGCAGTTTCGTTGATCATCGCCCTGAGGGCAGCTGCCCTTTTTTCTCTTTTCGCTTGTCTCTCAGCGAGCTCCTCCATTTCAGATTCCAAATCGTTCAGACGATTCTTCGTCTGTCTGGCTCTGGTTGCAGCTGCGCTGACCGGTACCAAATTATCGTCCTCGTTGACAAGTTTCGACCATTTTAAGATCGACGGTTTAGTTTCCTCGATACGATCAACCTCGTCGAATAATTTTGACCTTCTTTTGAAGGATGACTCGGCCTCCTCGCTGAGGGATTTCACGTCGTGCATGTTCCTTCTGGCGCTTAGGACGCTGTCCAGAGGATCCAGTTCCGGACGAGGACGCGATAGTTTACCCAGTGCTGCGTCGACTTCGTCTTCCAATCCGATCGAGGCAAATTTCGCTTTGAGATGTTGAGTAGTCGCGGCGACGTCGCTGGCAAAATTATCGGCAAATCGACGTCTGCGTTGGCCACGGCTGTCGTATACGACCTCCTCGTCTTCGGGGAACAGGTTGTCCGTGGCCAAGGATGATAAGCGAGGGGTACGGATAGGGGGATCTAGTTCAAGGTCAAGGTCATGTCCGAAGGATGTGTTGCGAGGACCGGAGAGGTCACGCGTGCCTGTAAAAACCGATACCTCAAGATATGTACACTGTTGGGATACTTGGTTTTTTGGGATCTTTTTTTAATGATAATTACTGGAAACCCTTCTGGTCAAAAATGGTACGAAATGGTCAAGTCTTGTTATCGTCTGCTTCGCTATAACCATTTATTTCTCTGCTTCCAATATAAAAAAAAAAAGAAAGAGAATCTAAAAGTTCACCGTTTGTACCCAGTACTTTTTATCTTTTTAAACAGCGCGGCATGCGGATTGAAATTCAAACTGAAATTACGTGAAATAATTGAAGCAAAAATCAAGAAATTACAGTTTGGAGAGTGAGAGTATTTTGTTTATAAAAAATGTAATTCTGTTTGTAAGGTGTTTCAAAAAACAACACTCTCAAACTGTGTATACGTATTGCATATGTTACTGTTCGTGTTACAGGATACAATAAATCATTAGACGATGCGATTTTATTTCATTTTTTTTTTTATTATTACTTAATGCTGAAATCTTGTTTCTTTATGGAGAGTAAAACTTGTCGTGTCTGTAACGCTAAATGTATGTATATATGAAACAGTACATTCAATTCGTTTCACAAGAAGGAATTGGATTTGAACATGCCACTCACGAATGACCAGTAAAATGAAAAATAATTCAGCATTTTTCTTACGGTGATTTAACTAACTACGGTTTATCGTAATAGTTAAGGGAAGAGGGAATAGGGATATGTCCACCCTTTAAAACCATTTTGGAAAACGATTGAAGATGTTACCGATGTCATTTCGTCGAGCGGCGATCTCATCGGCCAACGATGTTCTTGGTTCAGAGAACAGTGGTCGACCGCTGTATTTTCGATCTAAATGATCAACCATCGGTTTATAATACGATTCTCCTTTGTCATAGTTACATCCGTACACACGTGTACGCGGCCTGCTAAGAATTGGCCTTGACATCTTGATTGATTAGACTGCTCCTCCGTTACCTAAAAATTAGAAAATTTTGTTAGAAAGATTCTTCAAATAATAATAATGTTATTTTAGAAAAAAAAAGAATTTCGAGATAAACAGGGAACTGTAAAAGCGAGTCATTGATATTTTTAGCCATCTAAATTGAAATGAAATTGAATTTCATGAAAGAAGTTCAACGAAAATAATTGTATTAAATAAAGTAGTACACTTTTTAATTTACAGCATTAATCAATGATAGTTAGCCAGAATATATTGATTGGAAATTTCCAAAAGTTTTCAATGTCCCTATTCTTAACACTAATTTTTCGAATTTCAAGGATTCATGTATCTATTGTTTTTGTTACGTTCCTTTAAATGGACATGAATGAAGTTAATGCAGAGCCCCAAATATCCCCCCATCTGGTTCACTGTAGGGTTTCTACTATGAGTAACCAGTAAATTGGAACGAGCAACTATAAGTTGCTCAAAAATAGACCATGTCTAATTTGGTGTCCGTGAACTGAACTGGCACACAGCACTCTCAGTCCCGGACAACCGCCTCACATTACAAAATACGTGTACATTTCACTTTCCTATTCTTTTCTCCATTGTTATACTCTATCATTTATCCATTCGTTTTTCATTATTTCAATTAATTATTTCATTTCTTCCTACAACACGAAATATTAACAGAATAATTTAAATATAAAGAGTGTACTTCATCATCCACGAATAATTATTACACTTTCACTTTATCACGCTTGGAACATCCCCAAATAATGATATCATTATTATTCTATTTGCATGTAGGTTAAAAATTCTGATACCCGATAATTTTTAATTTATATTCATACTGGAAACAATCAAATGATTAATTAATTATATAGAATTATGTAATTTAATTAACACGTTGATTGCTACAGTAGAAATAGACATGTATAGTCAGACTAAATACGATTAGTTAATTTTCAAATTTATGCTTGCAATTTCTTATTGTATATTATTAGAATAGTATAAATTTCAATAGAAAATCAATTAAAGTTTAATTTAAAACGAATAATATAAGTTTTCATGGTATGACACTGCGTTCGTTAACATGTTACGTAAGATCTACCAAATTTAGCTGGCAAACATAGTTTTAAAACGATGATATCAATTTCAATATTACTTTAGTTAAATTATTGTACAATTTTATATCATCATTACCCTTTCATTATTTAATAATGAGTATAAATTGTTAACGTTCACGAGAAATAATAGTTACAGATTTATACCACTTAAATAAAACAATATTATTATCTAAGCATAATATATAAGTGGAATGTATTTTCTTTTAAAGTTACATACACTATAATTAACTAAATCGTTTTAAACAGGTTTGATTAAATAAAAAGCAGAATATAGAGAAAGTTTAAAAAAAGAAATAAGAGAAGTAGTTCTTTTCCCTGTACCATTTCACTGTAACTTTAATGATATACTAATTGTTTCTTAAATTGTAGTTAACTCAAATTAACGTTATATAATTATAAGTTATATTTCCACTGACGTTAGAGAAATATTTTACAATATTTAATTTCTTCAACAAGAATGGTTAGCGGAAGTTCTCCTTAATAATATTTAATTTTCAGACGCACTAAATTTTATGATAAATATCTATGCAGTGTGTTAATTGTTGCTTGATTAAAATTATTTCTTTTTCCAATAAACGCACAAGCATGTATGTAAACAGTGTTAAAATGATTGCAATATTTGTACCTGAACTTACAAGGTATCCTTCAAGATGCTATTTCCTCGGAAGTAGCGACACGACTCCCTCAGACGCTGCAACCTCTGTTATTTCCCACTCCTTTGAGTTTTACCCCTTCTCTTTTATAGTTCCTCATTTGTAATCTATATTTCCTACTGATTTATTCACCTATCGAGTGTTTACCGTTATAATTATAAATTTGTTAAACGAATACAATCATAAGATGAATCATTCTCTTTAAATGCATGCAAATTCTGAAAATATCCTTGTCCAACTTATATTAATTTTTTTTTTTTTACATGTATTCACAACAATTAATAATGTAAATAAAACTGCAACATTTAGTTAATTATTTCGTATAATTATATAGATATTGTGTGGTAAAAAATTGATTAAACATTAATTCCGTACAGTTGAATGTATCTCTGCTATTTTTAACAAGTCGAAAAAGTAACGCGAAGTTCGAAACAGTATTATAGTAGATGAGTCGTACCGAAATTATTCCTGTTATTGGTAAACGTTCCAAAGCTATCTTACGTTTAGTTATTTTAATTTGAACAACATCGGAAAGAACCTATACAAATTTATTTACACATGGCACCTATCGCATTACGCTCTTGCACATTTTCTTGAATTAGTAGATGACTAATACTACATAGTATATGCAACACGTGTATTATTAAAATTATTGACATGTTTTAGTTTATGATGTGGTGTTATTATTGTGCGATGCAATATTAAAAAGAAAATATGATATCTGTGCCTAAATTGGAAAGTAGAGGACTTCCGAGTTTTCCAAAGTTTATTTATCTGTTTATAATTACTTTTTTTACAAACCTTTAAAATGATAGTTTAATTTGAAATTGGCTCGCTACTATACTTCCTGGAAATAACATAGCTATGAGAATCAGGCATAAGCAGTGCACTCTTGCAAAATGAAGGCTTCACAAATGTAATTTGTTTCGCGCGGAAGCGCGTCAGTAACCCTTCGGACGTCGCAAAGAAAGGAGAGTTTTCGAGTTCTTCCGCAGCGCCATCTACACAAAAATGGCTCAAACTACTCAACGATTTACCGACCCGTGCGGCGCTCACTGGCGCCCTCTATCGGGAAAGGGCGGAAACTACTCGCAGGTTAGTTCCTGTTATCTACCGACAGGTGGCGGCAGTGTTGCAAATCGATCGGTAAGTCGTTGAGTAGTTTGAGCCGTTTTTGTATAGATGGCGCTGCGGAAGAACTCGGAAGACGTCCTACCCGCGCGACGTTTGAAGAGATACTGATGCGCCACCGTACCCCGCGCCGGTAATTATTGCGCGCGTCTGAAAAAATATCTAACCTAAATAACTGCGGTGCTACCTTCCTATTAAAATATGTAATAACTTTATATTAACATAGCAAAACATTAATAAATTATAAAGAGCAATTGGTAAATATAAAAAATTCCATATCTGAAACTATGTTATTTATTTAAATTTATTATTTCTGTAATATAGTACGTATCAAAATAATATATTTGTATACCTGTACATAGTTCGCATGCGTAGATTTCATAAGATTTGTCTCCCTTCTTAAACGAATACTTTTTAATTTCATGTAAGTTAATCAGAATGCTTAGACAAATATCATTTAAAAAGGTATTGCCTCGTTTACCAAGATGTTGTTGGTTAAATCAATTCAATCAAGCCTCCAATGATACAAAGAAAGATGAGGGTAATACGCATGATGCACTAAATGTAAAAGAATCTTCAAAAGATCCTTCTCAAAATGAATATAATGAAAAGGAAGTATCACGTTTGCTTGAAGAATCTGTAACATTCAATGAAGTCAAAAATAAAAGTTGGTCTACCAGTCCATATCCTGAGGATATTCCATTGAAACAAGAAGAAATTAAAAAGAAAGTTGACCCAAGTGAAAGAACTGTATTTTTGTTTCCTGGACAAGGTACTATCAAAGTTGGTACAATTAAAAGATATATACAAATACCTCTTGCTAAGGAACTATTTCAAATAGCTAATGAAATTCTTGATTACAATCTGTTGAAACTTTGTTTGGATGGTCCACAAGAAAAGCTAAACAGAACTGAGTACAATCAGGCTGCTACAGTAATTTCATCTCTAGCAGCATTAGAAAAAATTCGTAAAGAAACACCTGAAGCATTTGAGAAATGTATTGGTACAGCAGGATACAGTGTAGGAGAAATAACTTCTTTAATTTTTTCTGGTGTTTTTACATTTGAGGATGGAATAAGATTAGCATGGGCAAGAGGAAAAGCAATGCAATTAGCTTCTGATAGAGTACCTCAAGGAATGTTGTCTGTATTTTGTTTGCCAAGTGCTGAACTTTCAGAAGCCTGTAAAGCTGCAGAAGAATGGGCAAGGGATGTAGGTATTGAGAATCCAATATGCAGGTAAAATTTTTCTCTTCAGTCTTAAGAATTGATAGTTCTTGATTAGTTGATTATTCATTTATTGATTTCAGAACTGCTATCTTTTTATGTACACAAAGAAAAATACTTGGGGGAAATGCAGAAACATTAAAATATATTGAAAAGCACCAAGCAAAGTATGGTTTAACTAATGTAAATAAATTGCCTGTATCAGGAGCTTTTCACACACCACTGATGGAACCAGCTTTGAAGCAGGTGTTTAACACTTTATCTGCAATAGAAATTAATGAACCCAGATGTCAAGTATATTCTAATTATAAAGCTGAACCCTATAGAAACTTGAGATTTCTAAAAAAATATGTATTAAAACAAATGGTTTCACCAGTCAGGTGGGAACAATGTGTACAGAAATTATATAGTAGACCTGATGGAGTACCATTTCCACAAACATATGATGTAGGATCAGAAGGACGAATGAAAACTGTTTTAAAATTAATTAATGCAAAAGCATCTAATTCATGTATTGTTGTCTGATTTACTATTAAAAATTCGATAAAATTGTACAGTTAATAATTCTTTATCATCATACTTTCTTATTAGAACTAATTCATAAATAGATGAAAACGTTTAATAAGCTAAGAGTAGTACAGAAAACAATAAATTCAATTTATTTATACAATATTTTAATATTACTATTAATTTTCCTTGAAAGAAATTGTAATTAACTTATCACTCAAAATTTCAAAAATTATATGTCTAAATATAAATTATATTATATTTATATTTCTTCTAATTTTCATATTTTTTAAAATAGTGCTAATTGTCTGTACTAAATTTTAAGTTTTTTTAAAAAATAAAAGTAACAAGTGTATCGATAAAAAAAATTTGTTTTGAACACGAAAAACAAGGTTTTGGAACACATAGCGTTGTATAGAATTGTAAGCAAGAAAGAAGGCATGATATAATTGAAATCGTAATTTTGTTTATAGCGTAGATATAACATTTGACAGCATTATGAAGCTGGTAAGGTATGTATATTAGAAAAGCAATAAATAGTTTAAATTTATATTAATATTTATGTAAAATCGGACATGTGAATGACCGGTAATGTTGAGAGGTTTGGTAGTAATAATACATGAATTAAACTTTTCTCTTTGTGCAAGATAAATTTAATATTATGATTTCAGATTTTTGATGAAGCTCAGTCATGAGACTGTGACAATAGAATTGAAAAATGGTACTCAGGTACACGGAACTATTACCGGTATGTCAACGTAACCTATAAAAATTTCTATAATTGTATTTTTCATACAATATAATATATTGATTATTTTTAGGAGTTGACGTAGCAATGAACACACATTTAAAGACTGTAAAGATGACTATAAAGAATAGGGACCCAGTACAACTAGATACATTAAGTTTACGTGGCAATAATATAAGATATTATATATTGCCAGATTCATTACCGCTTGAAACTTTACTTATAGATGATACACCAAAAGCAAAAGCTAAGAAAAAGGAGGCTGCACGAGGTTTGTACTTTATAAATTTCTTTATATTATATATCAAATTAAGAAGCTGTTAAATATAATCTTTTCATTCTGAGTGTAAATAATTTATTGCTTCTTTTATAATTATTAGGGGCAGTGCGCGGTCGAGGACGAGGTGGACGTGGTACCAGAGGTGGTCGAGGTGGACGAGGTAGAGGAAGAGGTAGACGATAATCGTACATATTATTTAAATAAAAAAATTCCAATCAAACTTTTGCTTATTAAAAAAAAAAAATTTACTACTGTAATGTACTATCGTATAGGGTTCACGATTCAATAAATTGTATTGCTTTTTTTAATTTTCCACGATTTCTAATTTTGTCCCTCCTCTACAATACTTTGAATTAAAAAAGGTGTAGCAAGTTCAAGTATTACAAGAAAAATTAAGAAAATTCAATTCTGTTATTTTGGATAATCTACCATTAAAAGACTACAGTGTTTCAAAATCTTTGATTAAAACTACACAACATCTACAGTTGTATTTCTTACACGAAAGTACTATGTTAGTTTAGTCATCCAGTTGACACAAAGAAGCTACACCTCTCTTAATCCAATGAGCTTCTTCCTTGTGTGATGGAAGTAAAATATATAGTACAAAGTTGGAGGAATGACCGGTCGTAGCCAAAACGCCACGTCTTTCACTTGTTTTGTATACTGGGCAATTATATAGGAAATCTGTTACAAATTCAGTTTTTATACCTGGCTTTAACCATATTATAGGAAGAATATCAAACATTATCTTTGGCCTTGATTCATCAATTTCTTTTATCTCTCTGTTCCATCTTGCACCTTCCAAAAACAGACCCTAAAATTTGAAATTTTATTGTTAGAGATTAATGATCTATAAAAATTTGTATACATATAACTTACTTTTATGTAAACTCCATAAGAAGGTGCACCTCTTGGGCTAGATTCAAATGAAGTTACTTCAAATTCAAAATCTAATCTGTCAATTGGTATTTTATGTTTACGCGCATAATTTTGTAAAACACCGGTAAGAAAAGACTGGGTGAAAAAGAATCCCGATACCCAAAAAACAATCGGCGCATCTTTATCTATCCAATTTTGAAAAAATTCTAATCTAAGTAATAAATCATTAATATAACTTCCCAGGGGTTTTAAAGATGGATATGACTTTTTACTCCAAGATGCGGGTATTCTGCCGATACTCATACTAGTGAAAACTTCTTCCAATTCCGGAGACATTAGTACCAATCCTTTGATAGCTTTCTGTACATTCACTAATGTTCTTTTAATCACACTAATCAGATCATTAAATCTAATAAGTTCTTGACGGAGAACTGTGTTCATACTGTTCATATACAACACTGGATATTTGTTAGAAACTTCCAAAATATCAAATTCCGATCGCATTTTTAATAAAATATCAGCGCACAAATTAAAAACAATTTCATCCATGTTTCTCTCAACTCCTACACCTGTGATCTGTGGTTGTGTTAATAAAGCACCTTCAAGTAATTGCGTTGATTCTTGATTATCTTTTGTAATATCTGCATTTTCATGCAAACCATAAACTTCTGGTTGTTGATCCATTGGCAAATTACGAATGTACTTTAAACATCCCTCATAATCAGTATCTTCTGGTAATTGATATATACAACTCGGCGAGAAACAGTACCTACAATAAAAATTATGAACAGATGTTCTTCTACCTTGCAAATATTACTTACTGATTGTTATCGATAACTTGAGGATTATAAAATTGCTGAAGCAACGAATTTAACAGACGTCTATCCTTATCATCAGTTACTCGACCACCGTAATTGCATTCGCCCGTTAAATAAAGAAGGGCATCAAATGGTACTTCTTCATAGTCATTTAAGAAAAGCTAAAACATATTAAATAATGGGACAAATTCGAAAATTCATAGGTTTCACTTGATCTCACCTGTAATTGTAAAGTACTGATACGTAAGTCTGATTCATTGAATTCATAAGGAATATTCCAGCCCAATGGTCCAAAATTACGTCTTTCTTGAATAACCGCATGAAAGAAGCATAAAGCAAAAAGGAGGTGTCTCCACTCGAGTATTTTTTTGCAATTTTCATAGAATTTTATATCCGAGATCGGATCGTTCAGATAGCTTCTGAGTAAATTATTTTTCAAACCCTTCGGTGGTTCGTTAGTCATCTTAACTCCATTTTGTAAAATAGAGATTGGAAAATCCTTTGATGGGTAACTAGTTAACCATAATCGAAATTTCAGATGAGTGTTTTCAGGTACGATTACTTCATCGCAGATTCTGTCTAATTCTTTCATCCAGGATACTGCTAGATGACAATTTTGAAGTACCACCCATTCTCCGCTCTTTATTCCTTTATCAATCATGCCTGCTGCTATGGGTCCTTGACCTTGTCCCAGTGATATAGTCATAAGATCTCCTTTCGACATTCCATAATCTTCAGAGAATCTTATCAAAGCAGCCATTGGATCAGATCCAGGTGAAAGAATAAAAATCAAAGGAGTTACATTACTAGAATCATTGTAACATGCTTGGAGATCAAACGGCGGAGGTTCTACAAAAGATTGTCCCATGTGGTGTATGATAAACATTCTCACAGCAGCCACGATTTTGTCTGGTCTTATACATTTAAGTATTAGTAGTTTCTTCAAACCTTCACCCTCCGCTTGGAATGGACGTGGAAATGGTTGTTCCTGAGGATTGGATAAATCATAATAAGCCTTCCATTGCGAAGTTTGCGTTTCAAGAGAGTGTTTTAGTTTCTCAAGTCCAAGTAAATTTGTAGCTCCAACAATTCCAGACCAAGATCTATCAGACAACCAAGATGGAGCAGGATTTGGATAAGGATTATCCAATGCTACACCACCTGTCAACAAGAATGTCCAATATTCTTCGTTTAAATGTCCAGCAGCACGTAACAAACCAACGCAGAGGACAAGCGAGAATATTATTTTATCCTTTTCGAACAGAGAACGACACACGTTTCTGTAAATACTAGCAGTGAAATAAGTATTTAAACTATGAATCCGATCAGTCAGAACTTTGGTTTGTTCACTGTTAATTATGGACATTTCGTAAAGATGTATAAACCATGGTAGAGAGTATTGATACATAGGATCAATGTTTGTCAATTCAGAAATGCAAAAGAATAAAACAGAGCCGTGCTCTGAGGCAGGCTTGTATTCATTACGAGCATTGTCAATTTGTATGGATGTTTTAACAGCTACAGCCTGTTTCGCTTGTATATCTTCAGACAAACTCTTCGAGGTCGATAATATTGTAATAGCCGTTTCATCTTCAAGAATATTACCTTCTGACGCGGATAAAACATGCAATATCTTATCCTCTATCTCTTTCAACATTTTCTGATTGTTTGCACCTTCGACTATCAATTGATTTTTTCTCTCCTCCAGAACAGGCAATTCTTTGGCAACAACTATACCTAACAATTGATCTTGAAGCCCTTGAGGAGTGATCATGAAGTTTAATAAAGTCACTTTAACAACCACCTCTGGTAAATAATGTGGATTTCTTAAACGTGTTGTAAGATAAAATCGAAAATTGGTATTATACTCGATAACGTTTTCTCCAAATCTTATGTACAAAACACCTCGTTCTTTGTAAATATTTTTAAGTAGCACAGGCTCTAATATCGCATCTATTTCCTCTAAAATATTCTCCAGCAAAACTGGTGTTCCAAGCTGTATACAAGTGTCCACTACTTGAACGTAATTTGGATCAGAAAGTTTAATAACAATTAGCTTGTTCTGTTTCTCCATATTCTTTATCCATTTATTAGCCTGATTTTGAGGGTCGATCATGAGTGGCCATCGATCAGCATTTTTTACAATTATACCATTTTCAACAGAAAAACTGTCCGCTGGTAAACCATAGATTATCCAAGCTCTAATTTCTACCTGTTCACCTAAAATATCAATCAAACTAAACTTCTCTCCGCATGGAATAGCGAATTTTGAACAAGATAGATACCACTCTGCGATTAATTTATTCCTGTATTCAACCGTGAATGCCCCCAAATAAGCAACCACAGCTGAAGACAATAAAACGTCTCCGATAACGTTATTAAGACTAGCACCTAATAGAAAAGCTGTTTCACTCCATCGATCTTTTTCACCGCTTAAACCACCGAGCAACTTTTCAGCTCTATCTAATTTCTTTCTACAATAATCAATCTGATCCTCGAGCTTCTTCTTCTCCCTCATGCACTCGGCAAACTCATCGTTCAAAGTTTGTAACTTCTGACTGACTTCTTGTAAAAGAGCTCTCTTAGCATTCAACGCCTCCATTTGACCCGCCAGAGCAGCTTCCGCTTCTGCCAGCATAGCTTGTTTCGGTGCGACCACCTTGATTACTCTATCATAGACTTCCATGGCTCTTACCCATTTGCATAAACCTTCACAGGCAGTGGATACCTTCTTGATAGCTTCAGGTTGAAAGCTTCTATCATTTATAAATTTCTCGCGGATCCTCTTCATGTATGCCGGTGGTACATTATCCTTGTCGAAATTTTTCAAACTTTCCAAGAATCTCATATCGCCAAGCATCTTTATAGAGGCTGGCCAGTAGTCTTCCGTCATTTGACCAGTTGCTGGGTCTTGAACTTTCTCAGGTTTCACACCCTTCAATACACATACAGCCTCCATCACCAGTCGTACACCTGCTGGAGGACTCTTCATGGATCGTACAATACTGATGTCAGCAGGTTTCAGTGTGTCCAGTGCCATCAAAGCAGCCTCCAATGCTGGAGTAGCCTCTGCCAAGTCGCTTTCGCAGTCGTCTTTTATAGCTTGTGCAGCTGCAGCTGCTTCATTGGCTAACGCTTCTTCAGCGCCTACGATTTCCTTCCTTGCTTCTATATTGATGGTGTCTTGCTCTATTCGAATCATAAGTTTGTTGCTTAGCTCAGACTGTGCTAACAGTTTCGGTTGTAGAGCTTGCAGTTCTTCCTTCATTACAGCTATCTGACCCGCTGCAAAGTCTAATTTTTCTAATCCTGTTTCATAACGAAGTTGTTGCAAAGTAATCTCTTCTATTTTGCGATCATACAACTTGCAGAATGATTTAATCAGTTGTAGAAAACTTGTAGGAGTCACATAATATCTCCTACCTTGGGTTCTGTAATAATCTTCGCTAGCTGTAATTATGCTTGTATGAAACTGTTTGGACAAATGAACGCAGTTCTCTCTTAATTTGTTATTAATATTGACATTTTGTAAGAACATTCTAGCTACTTTTTCTAAAGCATCCTCCGGCCAGACAGTATACCAGTCTATGGTACAACAATTGATCAGAGAAGGGAACATCCTTAAACGGTTTCTAAATTTGTCTCCTATCGGAGACATTGTTAGAATCAAGTGAAGATTTTTCTTTATTCTTTCCAGGAATACATTGTAAAGAACAGTCGGTGTAGTCTCTGCTCTTTTTCCTTCTGTCTCGTGCATCACGTTCATCATTTTATCCAAAATTTCAGCCTTTTCTTCGGTGTTGTATAAATTCGGTATATCAGCTGTGTTTAATATCATGTTTATATCTTCTATGAAAGATTCGTTTTTTATCTGATGATCACCGAAAAGAAATACCGTAGACTTTCCATCGCATCCTACGCGTAGCAATAAATTCTTCATATCTTCTCGCCATTCGGTAATTCCGTAAGACACGGAGATTTCAATTTGTTGCATCATGTATTCGCACATGTTGCTGGCTAATTTGGCGCAAGAACTTCTACCGGAACCTCCCATTCCTATAAGAAGGGCATGACCATTTTCTTGTAAAAGTATTCTTGATGTACGTGAGACATGTTCAATAGCGTAACGAAACAAAACTAGAGACATCGGTGTCTTGGACAGCATATTATATTCCATTAAATAGTAATCCATTTTCGTTTGTAGATCATCTAAATCGGTTACCTCGTCGTATATCTTAGGCTCAGCATCAGGCTCTATATAATTACCGAAAAATAGATCACGTATATGAGAACTTTGGATATCTTTTTCATCTTCCTTCAGTAATCTAACAAGTACTTTATTCAGCGGTTGCCGTAATTGATCGTAACAAGTAAATTGAACCATTTTAAATAATTTTTCCTGATCATCCCTATCAATCAGTCTATCATGAAATACTCTGTACACCTCGTGGATCCAGAGTCTGATCAATTTATCAGGATCGTTCATTCTAGAAGACGGTACCAAAAGTATACCCTTAATGACCCGATTAAAATCGCGTAAATTAAATACGTAATGACTTTTGGCTGGAGTGGGTAAAAAGGTTTCTATAGCGCCGAGGAATATGTCCATGGTAGCATTAACTACCATTTTTCCTAATCTTGAAACCTCTGAAACAAATCCTTTTGCAAAGTGGGTGTCGAGAATCGAGGAGAAAATTTTGGTCATTGTAGCTTCTTCAAAGAAATCAATACCAATTATGTGCATGTGTCTGGTTAATCTAGATGTGACTACATTGGAACCACCTCCAGGTGGTTGCATAGCACAAATTAGGAATATATCTACTAGATATAACATTGTTGTGTCTTTTAAATCAAACCAATGACCATGATCTAACCACTGTCGAATGAGTTCTATAGGTGGTTGTGCACCGTACATTTCTTTCTGTGGCATGCTTAAATCATCAACGAACAATATACACTTTTTCCCCATCGGTGGACCATAAACGCCTTTCCTTCGACGATCCAATTTTGACATTACTATTTCTTGAGTCTGCGAGGCACTTGTACGTGCACTGAAGTTTATCACGTTTTCTATGTATTCTTCCCTGGGTAAAGATTCTAAATAATCCAAAATAATCACGGACTTTCCGGTACCAGTTGGTCCGACGAACATAATAGGTATCGATCTTGGAAGAAGGTTTTTCAGGAAAAAATACTGCATTATTACCTCGGTCGTTGGTACAATTAATTTATTAGAGTTTAATTCCGGTAATAATGACATCTAAAATATGAAAATATAAGTTAGGGTTACATAGAGATCAGTTGAAGAAATACCAAATACCTGTAACGTTGTATCCATCCAAGCTATCCAACATCCATTATTTCTTTTATCGTATATCCAATCATAAACGGTACCTTTATCAGGGAATAATTGTTGCTTTGTTAATTTAAAAGCTTTTGGTTTAGGATGTTCGTCATCATTCCCGAGTATTAATTTTCTTAAATAAACATCGAAAGCCTTCCTGCTATCGCTGATTAATGTTGAACACATTCCCCAAACCATAGTAAACAATAAAATACACTGAAGCCATACTGTGCTGACTTGTGTCTCTTCATCCAACATTGTGGTGAGGAGTCTGGTAAAAGACTATAACAATTTATTAACAAAACATTGGTTTTATAGTATGCATTAAAAGTATTCCTACTTACAAGAAATATGTGTAGTTCTGGCATTTCAATAAACGTTTTACAATAATGATTTATAAAAAACAAAATAGGCACTGTTAACCATTCGACCAACTCTACAATGAGTTCATATTGTTCTAAAAGTAGTTTGTGCTTGAGATACTTTTTGTATGATTCAAATAATGGCTTCCAACCAAGCTGAGATGGTTCCATATAAATCATTCCACATCTACTGACAGTAGCCGGAGAAGCATGCTCCAAATCAGCTGGCTCAAACATCATATTCATTTTGGACGACATCTGGATGATTTCTCCCGACATTAAACACAGTTTCTTATTATCATCGAGCACGGTGTTCATGCTTTCGATCCACACCGCATCGACGGGACCATCAAATATGATCCATTTACGTTCAATAGACATAGATTGTGCAAATTCTCTGAAAATATTAGCCAAAACCCCGTCGCTCCATTCATGGGACAACGGATCAAAACTACCATACAGTTGGTCCAAAGTAATTGCTTTTGGATTAATTATTTTGTAAATAGTTTGATATTCTCTCATAGCAGCACGTCGTACACCAGCTAAATCACCCAAAGCTTCTGCCAGACTTTGATACGCTTTTGTCTTTCCACTTAACGTTTGTCCAACGACCATCAAACCGTGGCGTACCAGTATCATCTCATAAATTTGAATTATTTTGTCTATGTACCAAGGTGTATCTTGCAGATTACGTTTCTCTAAAATAACTCTCAATAAATTAATTAATTCATCACGATCAGGTTGTGGAAGACTGATACCAGGAAACAGATCTGTATAGATTCCATTGAACAATGGAATATCTTGAGCTAAGAATTTCGGTAGATTAACATCAATGATAGCTCGAAGAATTAAAATTGATTCGTTCTCGGTCGGATATTTCAGCTTCAAGTTACCTGCAGCGGTGAGCACAGTTTTCACAGCTCTCATACCGTAATCATAATGATTTTGAGAGCTTAATTGCTCTGAACATAGCTTGTAAGTGTGAACTATCTTTTGCGCAAGATTTTTCGCATCGATGAAACCAAAAGAGTACAAAGTAATCTCTCCTATCATACCATAATCTGGTACCATCATTGCTACTGTACGGAAGAGGACCTTCAAATTGTCAGGAAGTTCTTGACGCCCAGCATAACCAGGATTCATCGTTATAATAATATAGCAAGTAGGATTTAATTTGATCTCTGTACCTTCGAACAAGAATCTTTCCAATTTTGAGCTGACAGCCATTTGAATGGACAAAATTTGCTGTGCAATTACAGAGAGGACCTCTAATTCAATTCTGTTGAATTCATCAAAACAAGCCCATGCTCCAGATTGAGCTAGTCCTTTGAAAAATTTACCCATTGCTTTGTAATCAAGTCCGTCTGAACAATTGAAAACAATACACTGCTTGGCAACAGCCTTTGCCAAGTCCTTTGCTGTTTCTGTTTTACCAGTTCCTGCTGGACCCTCTGGAGAACCTCCAAGATTTAATTTCAATGCACTCATTAAGGTTCTATAACATCTATCGGTTAAAGGTGTTATTACAAGTCTTGGGGTGTTGCCAAGATATTCAAAAGCATATGCTACACTAGTCGTGATTATCGATACAATGATACTATTGTCCGACCAATAATATCTTAACTGTGATATCCAGTTAAAGTCCATAACATCGGACGCCTTTTTATCAACAAGTAGCTTCACTACGTCTCGTGCATGCACGTCTATCACGATCAAAGCATTGATCGTTATTCTTGCACCTGGATCTAATTTTCCCCTAACTAGAGTAACGGTGCTTTCAATCTGAAGACTGCATTGCTTCAAATAATCAGAAGTAGAATGATTTTCAAATGATTCGCAGACTTCACTGGTCCAATGTATTTGGCTAACACAGATAATAATTTGACCGGGCCAAGCGAATATCCATTCTTCTCTAATAGCAGTGAAATATGCAATGATACTTTCTTCAGCAATATCGCGAAGAGAAGCAACCATAAGTTGTTCAACTTGACTCAGCCATTTCTCTACCAAACCTTTAGCATCGGCTGGATAAATCTTGCCGCTCAAATGAACATATTCTTCTTCGTCGGATAATATCCCAATGATTTCTTCATCCTTAGTGAATCGTAGCCTACTAATGCCCTCGAAACATTTCTTCAAGTGAGGCTGTACTCTTTGAGGATCCTTTGTTTCAGACAGGATTTCCAGAAGCTCGTCATTCGACAAGAAGAAAAATCTTGGAAAGAATAAACGTTTCTTCTCGAGATAATCGTTCAAACCTTTCTGTATCTCTTCCAATAGAGCATTACACAATGTTAATTCCTGCAACATATTCTTCATACCAGTAGCATCCAGTACTCGTTTATTAGCAACAGCGTAGGACATAATGCCACGCCAAATCTTGTCCAACCTACGAAAATTCTTCGCCTCTGTTGGCATTTGCCTCATGATATCTTCGCTACTGAATATCGGCTCTAAATACATCCACGTTGATTGACATACTAACCATTGATCAATGATATCTTGCATCATTAGCAACTTATTTTCCCAAGTTTGCATCTCGCTTTCAAATGCTTTTACAAACGGAGAACTTCTCATCGTTTGAGCCTTCAATATATGATCATCGAGAAGTACTTGAATGTCATCTACAGCGGTTAAAATGAAGACACCTGTCTCGCGGTACGGCATGAAGTTAAATTCAATCTCAGACCATTCATCCTTCATCTTCTGTAAATTTTGTAGCAGAGCGTGCTCCTTAACAGCAGCCGATGATATTTCTTCTAGTTTGCTTATGTGGGCTAATAATCCTAATTCTACCATATTGGCTAAACTAGTTGTCTCCGATGGTGTTACATCTATATTGACCAGGTGGCTCATTTGCTCCCAATGTCGGTGTTGTAATCCAGGCGTGCATATAATTAATAAAAGAGGGACAAATTGTTTAAATTTCTCCACTTTTCCTCGCACCATTTCGGTAACTCTCCTAGCACCAGGGATATCGGTAAGCAAACGTGCCAGTTTGTATAATGTTCGCCAAGTGTTGTCGGTTTCTTCTTGAATCTGGTCGGCATCGAGACCCAAGAATGGACCGTTAAACCATTTATCATAGTGTATATGGAAATTGTAAACAGTATGCCAAAGTGTATCCAGTGTATTCACTATTGCAGACATGGCAGGAAGTGTTAAGTAAGGACTTAATTCCATATCCAAAAGAGCTTCTTCTTCGTTTATCTCTTCGGCTTCCTTTCGAATCTCCTCCATTCCTTTGGAAAGTTGTTCACTCTCCTCGGTTGTCTCCTCCATTTCATATATGTTTAAAACAGGGGGATCTTTCTTCTTAAATTCATCAATCGCCAACTCGAGATTGAATATTTTTTGTTCAAAGTTGTCCCTTCTTGATCGTAACACATCCTCCAGGAATTGCTTCCTCATGTTTAATCTAGTGTTAGCCAGTTCCATTACATTCTCCATTTCCTTCGGCCATGTAATAGTACGGACGTTTAATTGTATATCCTCGTCCGTTGGCGGTTGATAATCGAATAGGAATAAAAGTAATTCTATGGAAAATGCCAATTTTCGTTTCAGATTGAACATAGTTGAATCCCGACTTTCGCATAGATAATTGTATAACTCGACGACGTCTCGTGTCTTCTCTGGCATTTTCGAAATATTTTCAGCTATTGTATCGAAAGTTGAACACAACTCGCGATTATTTGATCGTAAATCATTCGCAAAGAAGTCACAGATTTCAGTTCGGAGTTCGTGTAAAACTTGCCTCAGTGTGTCATTCACAATGGTACAATCAACTTCTATCATATTAAGAGGGATCTAAGATAAAACTAACATTAATACAACACATTAAAGTAATTCAATTCTTCGTACATACTTGCCTTGTTACGGAACATGAAGATTTCTTTCTTGATATCATCGTAACTCCTTATCCTTTGTTCGAATTCACGCAGAAATGGCATTGGTTCGATCCTGAAGAAGTTGTCTAGATTTTTTTTCGCTTGACCATCGATAATATACAATAAATCTTCGTAACATTGTAAATAAATTTCAGGACCCTCAGCGTGAACACTGATAACGTTTAGTACAGTATTAATTTTATTGTATACCTGTGATAATTATATTTAAAAAATTGACAAACTTAATAAACCGAAATATAGTATTTTTTGCATAAATTATTAATATTTATTAACCACATCTTCGTATCGTGAAGCAGAGGAGAGAAATTCTTGTTTCTCTAATTCAGGAAACAGAATAGTCTCAATTTTTGGAATCATTGTAGTGATTGTGATAATCTTATCAAAACATCTTGAAATGATTTCACGAACTTCTGAGATACTTGGTCTGCAATGTAAATTCGCTGTACCAAGTTCTGGTTCCACATTTATTGTCATAAAAGGTGGTCTACAATATAAATTATATTAAACATTATTTTATATGAGAAGGTAATAGAAATTTAAGAAAGCAGATTGCTTACTTTAAAAACATCAGATCCTCATAATTACCCTTGAAATAATTTCCACCGCTGTATTCCATAAAATACTCTTTGACATGACTGAGCGTTTTCATTACCATCATTCGTAATTGCCTGGACAAAAGAGTATTAACGCTTCGAAAATATTTTTCAATCAATACGGTCGATGCTTTGTAGTGTTTTTGGACGTAGAAAGACCAAACATGCTTTTTCTCCAAAAAAATATCCGCAACATCAGCCAACCATTCTTTAATAAGTAAATGCATAGCCTTATCGCATAAAAGATTGATTTTCGGTTCTATTTCGAAAGCAGAAATAGGAAGTGTTCCTATATCTCGAATGTTGATTATCATTACATCTTGATACCTGAAAAATAAAATTTTGTTAGGAAATAGCCTGAAGTACGATATTTGTAGGGCTTACTTAAAGAAGTATAAATTTTGAATATCCTTTAATATTTCATTTCCGATAAATAGATTATATTGCATAAAATGATTAGCGGTAACTTTGAATTGATGCCAAGGAACAGGTGCTCGCATATTCAAAACTGAATATTCTATACACGATTTTAGAAATTCCTTATAATCTTCAATAACTTCTAACTCGAGTTTGGTCAGTTGTTCCTCAAAGCTGAAACAATAAATTTGGAGAAAAAATTATCATTATACAATTAACGTAAGTTAAATAAATTATTTAAAACTGTAGACTTCCAAATTGTTTTTAAAACAATGACTTATGGCGACACCTAAAGCACCATTTGTTCTCCGGAAGTAGATGACACTGCTATTTGTAATTGTTTGGTAGCAGAAATGAAGGTTCCAATGAGGTCACTAAACGGAAGTAGGTGTCGTCACAAACTACTATAACATTTTTCGCGTTATAAACATGATTTGTTTGAAAATGACTTTACTCTTCTCGTCTTTGAAGCTTGCCAATAATACGTTTTCTTGCTTCTTGAAGATTATTGTAGTCATAGTAAGGCACATCATCCTTAGGGCTACAATAATTTTTTAAATATATTGAGATATTATGATCTTCCTTTATTTGCTCTGTTTCCTTTAATTCCTTTTGTTCCTTATTAATTTCTTCCAATAAAATACTTATCTGTTCCTCTATGGATTTCGGAATTTCTGCTTCGTTTATGCACACCTTTTAAAAATATTATTTTAAATAAGCCTGTAACTTTTTAATAAAATAATGAAAATAATTTAAAGACAAAACTTACTTTTCTTTTTGATGACTTACTCATCTTTAGTTTTTTTATTGTCCTGTTACTCTTACATGTTTTAAGGGGTTTCATATGAGATTTTCTCCATAACCATGTGCCATCAGCTAGATCTTTTAAGCAAATTATACTGTTCGGCAACAGATTCACAGATTGTTTTAAAGTTTCTTGCTGTATATTAGTTTTACATTGTTGAATGGAATTCTGAGATGGATCAGTAAGCTTTTGATCACAACTCAGACTACATTGCGAATACTGCCTTTGATTCATTATACCTTTTACATGAATTTGATTAAGATTATGAGTATAAATGTACTTCCATTATTTTATATTAACTTTTCATGCCTATACAAATGTTCACATGATGCGATTTTGTCCTGTGAATAATCTCTTAATATATTTTGTGTTTATGCCAATTGCTGACAACAGTCACTGTACTAATCAGTATACAAAGTTTTAAATTATGTTTAAAAAAAAACCTTGTAATAAGTAAGTTTATTTTAATGTGAAATATATTAACTTTATTTAATGAAATATCTACTAAATACCTTGAAGTAGGAATAAGATGATTATAGGTATATACAAACAAGAATGAAACTATAGCAACAGTGATGGACAATAGTAATCTAAAATTGTATGAATTTTTTGTATTGACTAGGAACGAATGTAACCACGGTATACAAAACATTTATAAATTGTTATATGTATATATAATGTTACATTCTTTTTATATCTATAAATATTTATTCGCAAAAGGTAATGCAAGATTCAAAATAATGTAAAAAATTGTAACTTTATTGATATTGCTATCGAAAACTTAGATTAATAAAAAGAAATATATTAAATTTTACATGTTTTAGCATAGTTGTGCTTCTAATTTTATCCAAGATAATTTGTAAGAACGTTTATACGTTGGAAAATGTTAAGCTACTAAATGATAATATCAAAATAAATCACCATAAAATTAAATGTTAATTACTGTAATACTACTTGTTGTGTCATTAGTACTGATTGTATTATGAACAACTTATGATAATATTATAATTAGTATATTATAAATTTTGTAATGACTTAGAATTAATTCACAACTGTCAGTCAGTGCAGTATATGATTTACATTCTTGCTTTGCAAAAACCTGAAAGTGTTCAAATTGCATGTACAAAAGTAGAAAACAATTTCAAGACAATGGAATATGGTTAATAATATTACCATGTAAAATTAAATAAATAAGTACAATGAAGTACAGCATTTCAGCATGTGTTGTAATAAGTGTCATCTTGATCAGATGTTATAAAGAATCCCACTAAAGTTAGATACACGACAACATTACCCGCTAATGTCAAGTAGCAAGCACCCCAGTGTATCTGAAATATATTTTTATGTTCTATGTACATGAATGTTCATATAGAAATGTATAATATAATACTTAAAAGACATATATAATTTAAATATACCACTGGATCATTGGCTGGTGATCTTGCTAAGACCATAGGAAGAGCAAAAGATGATACAACAAAACCCATAGTTATGAATATAGCCAATTCCAAACATGGATTGGAATTACTTCCATAATCATCTGTGTAGCGACGTGCAATTATTGTTGGAATGGGTGCCAATACATAGAATAATACAACAAAAAATGGCCACCATATTCTAAACATAACACATAAAAATTAGTAGACAAGTTCCACTATAATTTATATAACATTAATTTGAATATATTAACAGAATTATTATTATAAATACTTATATATTAACAATAATATTTACTTATATGCTGGCAAAGCACATCCAAGTATGACAAATGTCATACCAATAGATCCAGCAAATGCCAAAATTACTAATCTGAAAAAAAAATTCTCATTTTATTATAATACTCATTAAAACATCAGTTTCTTATAAATCAAAATACTTACGCTATTTGATAGTGAAGACCATTCATTGCATGGAACAAAAATAAAATAATGTATTATCAAATAATTTCATATGATTTATGAAATAAAATAAATATACATGTATAGTTATAGAACACACATATACATATAAACTAAGGTATAAATGATAAATCAATTTCATTTTCACCATGAAAAATACATTACATTCTATATATGGGTTAATATAACATCTCTTATAAGTTTAGTAATTGTAATGCTTATGAAAGATAATTGCAACTTTTTCTTAACAAACATTTGATATAAAGTAAATATATAAATTAATAAAAATAAAATTATAATAAATCATATTAATATGTATGTGTATGAATCATAAACATGTGTCGCCTGTATACAAGAATTTGACAGTAATGACAATAAGACCAGTAAGGTTATGTTTTGACGTATCATTTTTTAATTCAACCTTCTTGTTAAACCCTCATTAACAATATCATTTTTTTAGATTTTGTAATAAGAAGTTATACATCTATGTGATCAAAAATATGATGAATAACCTTTAATTCCAGCCATCATACACTGATTTGACAAGTGTATTTATCGTATTCTCACTTTGAGAATGTCGTGACGTAAGCTAGCTAAACCTTCACACACTTTTAAAAACTACATGCTGATAGATGATCAAATGAATGTAGCATAAATTTAAAAGTAATAAAAAAAATGTAACAGCGAATCTTCACACTTATTACGATTATTACATTAATACAGCACTAAGTTTTATCAAAAATTAATAAATATCCAAGATGAACCAATGTTTTCAAAAATGTTGTATTCAAATGTTTTAAAAAGTATTTATGCATAAAACATTATTAAGTATAAATGGATAATTATTAATTATATAAGCAATAATAATTTATAATTTATTTATATTGATATGAGTTTTATAGATTTTGAAGTTTATATTGTAATGGAATACATATGGTAACATTTTTAGGATCTTGATAACAAGTTGAACAGTTGAAATTTCTGAAAAACAAAATAAGCAACAATAATGTTAATATTAATATAACCAATAGAATTATCGAAAAATAAATTGTAAATTTACCTTCAGTTTTCATTTCGACAATAGGAAGTCCAATGCAAGCCATGGAAGTTCAAATGAAGAATGTTCATTGGATTGGACTGTGAGTGTAGCTGACTTGAAGGTGTTGCGATAGTGGTTCTGATCGTTGCGTGTGCATTTTCTTTTGCGTTGAAATCGAGTCAATAATGAGCGATCCAAAAAGGTAAATTGTTTGAAAAAAGTACTTAGTTAATTAAGGTGTATAATAATTTCATATATATTACTTTAAAACACAAAAACGAAGTATGAAAATAAAATGCATCCATACTGGCTTCCAATTTTACGTTGTCATCATGTCGACGCAACGCGTCTTTTCGCAAATTCTTCTGAAAATAAATAATACGTTTTTAATTTTAGAATAAAAAACATAACTTTTCTTTATTAATTAACAGCTTTTTTAGGTAACTCGTCGTAATGACACGAATAACACTTATCATTTTTATATGCCGACTGATCATGGCCGAACCTGCAATGAACGTGACAAAGAAATTTTGCTGACACATTAATATTCTTTTTACATTGTAACATTTGCTACATTTATAAGAAATTTCTAATAACAATTAATATGAAATAATTATACCATTAAAGGAACTTTATTATCGAAATGATTAAATATTCATATATTTTAAATATTTATAAAATCAAACCATGTGCAGAAATGGTATATTTATTTTTAAAAGATTAATTTTATTAACCTGTTTTACTCCCTTGCAATTATTTATAGATATATGTGTGTAATTAACATATTAAATGTTATCTTATCAGCTAACCACGTAACTCATAAACTTATTTTTGTTACACATTTAGTGTATGTCGGTATATTTAGCAAACAATAGTATAATAAAATTATATTTTTTCTAAAAAAAATTAATTTGTCAAGACATCTTTTAATTGCAATTATTTTCACTATTTTGTTTTATTAATTATATACTTTGTTTCAGCAGTGAAGACCTGGCAACAGCAATCCTTCGAAAGAAGGATAAGCCAAATAGATTGTTAGTAGATGAAGCCATTGCAGATGATAATTCTGTTGTGGCTCTTTCTCAAGCAAAGATGGACGAGTTACAACTTTTTCGAGGAGATACAGTATTGCTGAAAGGAAAGAGAAGGAAAGAAACTGTATGCATTGTACTCTCTGATGATACTTGTCCAGATGAAAAAATTCGTATGAATCGAGTTATAAGAAATAACTTACGCGTACGTTTGAGCGATGTTGTATCTGTACAAGCGTGTCCAGAAGTTAAATATGGAAAACGTATTCATGTACTACCAATGGATGACACAATAACTGGTTTAACTGGGTAAGACTATTGCTATTACTGCTATTATCACTTATTAACTTGATCATTAATAAAGTAATTCATCCTTTTTTTACAGAAATTTGTTTGAAGTATATTTAAAACCCTATTTTCTGGAAGCTTATCGTCCGATTCATAAAGATGACAATTTTATCGTACGCGGTGGAATGCGCGCCGTTGAATTTAAGGTTGTAGAAACAGATCCTGGGCCGTTTTGCATTGTAGCTCCAGATACTGTAATTCATTGTGAAGGTGAACCTATTAAGAGAGAGGTTGGTTAATATTCATTCTTTATTATTACTAGATTTTATGTATTGTGATATAAATATGCGAATAAAATTTATAGGAAGAAGAGGAGTCGTTAAATGCTGTAGGTTACGACGATATCGGTGGTGTTCGTAAACAGCTAGCTCAAATTAAAGAAATGGTAGAATTACCTTTAAAACATCCATCTTTATTCAAAGCTATTGGAGTTAAACCACCTCGTGGTATTCTCTTATATGGACCACCTGGTACAGGAAAAACTCTTATTGCTCGTGCCGTTGCAAATGAAACTGGAGCATTCTTCTTTCTTATTAATGGTATGTTATTACTGTAAAACACTATCTTATTCCGAAATGTTACTCAATGTTACTTATGTTGAAAGGTCCCGAAATTATGAGTAAACTTGCCGGGGAATCGGAAAGTAATTTAAGAAAAGCATTTGAAGAAGCTGAGAAAAATTCTCCAGCTATTATTTTCATCGATGAACTTGATGCCATTGCTCCGAAAAGAGAAAAAGTATAGAACCAACACTTTATTAGTTTAATTGATCGATTAATAGATTCCCAATGTAATTATTAATATAATTTAATTTAGACGCATGGAGAAGTAGAAAGGCGTATAGTTTCTCAGTTATTAACTTTAATGGATGGTATGAAACAAAGCGCTCATGTTATTGTAATGGCAGCTACTAATCGGCCCAACAGCATTGATCCGGCATTACGACGTTTCGGTCGTTTTGATAAAGAAATTGATATTGGTATACCCGATGCAACTGGCCGTTTAGAAATCTTAAGAATTCATACGAAAAACATGAAACTTGCCGATGATGTTGAGTTAGAAGAGGTTGATATAAATGTTACTTTTATAATTGTTGTACCGTTTATCTTGGTATTATTTAATAAATTGATAAAATTATTTAGATCGCAGCAGAAACACACGGTCATGTTGGTGCCGATTTAGCATCATTATGCTCTGAAGCAGCATTACAACAAATTCGTGAAAAAATGGATCTTATTGATTTAGAGGAAGAACACATAGATGCCGAAGTCTTATCTTCTCTTGCCGTAACAATGGATAACTTCAAGGTAAATATTAACTTACGCTCGCTCAACGTCAATGTAAATTTACATAAATTTTGTATAAACAATATCTTACGTATGATTTTAGTATGCCATGACCAAGAGTAGTCCAAGTGCTTTACGAGAAACCATTGTGGAAGTACCAACTGTTACATGGGATGACATTGGAGGTTTGCAGAATGTTAAGATGGAGCTGCAAGAGTTAGTACAGGTAAATATCAAACTGTTACATACTTACACTAAATAAATATAAACTTTACATTCGCATAACTAAATATCTTTTATTACATAGTATCCAGTTGAACATCCAGACAAGTTCTTGAAATTTGGTATGCAACCATCGAGAGGTGTATTATTCTATGGACCTCCTGGTTGCGGTAAAACATTATTGGCTAAAGCGATTGCTAATGAATGTCAGGCAAACTTCATTTCTGTAAAGGGTCCTGAATTATTAACGATGTGGTTTGGCGAGTCTGAAGCAAATGTTAGAGATGTTTTTGATAAGGTAAGTTGTTCGATAAATAACAAGAAATAAATAGTTGCATTTGCAATTTTACTTATTCTGTTATTATACCTTTAGGCAAGATCAGCAGCACCTTGTGTACTGTTTTTCGATGAACTTGATTCTATTGCAAAATCTCGTGGAGGTACTGTAGGAGACGCTGGCGGAGCAGCGGATCGCGTGATAAATCAAATCTTAACAGAAATGGATGGGATGGGAGCAAAGAAAAACGTTTTCATAATAGGCGCTACTAATCGTCCTGACATTATAGACCCGGCTATTTTACGACCTGGTAGATTAGATCAATTGATTTATATTCCATTGCCGGATGAGAAGTCTCGCGAAGCGATTTTCAGAGCCAATCTTCGAAAATCGCCTGTAGCTAAGGTAAAAGAAAATTAAATACAGAACCTTATATCTTGTTATATTTGCGAGTTAAACATATCAACTATTAATTATTAATTAATATCCGCATTATAGGATGTAGATCTAAGCTATATAGCTAAAGTGACGCATGGGTTCTCTGGTGCCGATATAACAGAAATTTGTCAACGTGCGTGCAAACTTGCGATCAGACAAAGCATTGAAACTGAAATTCGAAGAGAAAAAGAACGAGCTAGTAATCCTTCTGCATCTATGGATGTAAGTAATTCATTATGATTGCGCTTATTTATATGAAGACAATAACCGTTAATATTATATGTAATGTTAAGATGGATGAAGATGACCCTGTACCGGAAATAACACGAGCTCACTTCGAAGAAGCGATGAGGTTTGCGCGACGTTCGGTATCCGATAATGATATCCGGAAATATGAAATGTTTGCACAAACACTTCAACAGTCTCGTGGTTTTGGAAGTAATTTCAGGTAAATTCAGACATTTTTTAATTTTACATACGTTGTATTCTTACATTTAAACTAATTTTAATTATCTCGCTCATAGATTTCCGCAGAGCGGAACCAGCGGAACGCAAGATACAACGCAAGGTGATCAAACCTTCCAAGATGATGGGGATGATGATCTTTACAGCTAAGTTGTCATATCTTTGTACCTCATTACAGTGAGCATGCGACAAAAGGGCCTGTCTGTTTCACAAGTATCTGTGTTTGTAAACACAAATTTCGCAAAAAGTAATTTTAAGTAATTGAATAATATAAAAATATATAAAAATCCTATTTAGCTCTGATATTCTATGTAAGTATATGCAATCTAACGTATATAATTAGGGTAGATCGTAATCAAATTGTATTGTGTAAAGATTTAATCAGACGCCACTTTTTGATATTAAAGTTTTTTAAACGTGTAACATGTAAGTTAGATTACTAAAATTATATAAATTTGCTTGAAAGCAATGTAATAACGTTTCAATTAATTTTACAAAAATAAAAAGCAAGACATAAAATTTAAATATAAACCATTTGTATCGATGAGATGTAATGAAATTGGTTACTCTTTGTTACAATGTATAAACTACCCTAATAAAATATGTCATATTGTATATAAATTGCATAGAATTATACGAATGTTCCGTTGTTCATAACATTTTTCTATGTAATTTTATATCTTAGTTACTTATATAAAATGTAATTCATATTTTGTAACAGTGTTATACATATATTTTTTTCAATGTTAATTAGGGATAGACTCTTTTGCTATGTTGTCACTGTATTTCTATAATTACATCTTATTGTTCACACACTGAGATTACAGTAAAGTGAGAGTTTATGCTATATCAGTGAAATTGTTGAAACTGGTGATGTGTATTGGTGAATTTGCAGTCTGCTTGTAGTAGTAAATTTACTTACAAATTACCAAAGAATCTCTTGAATCCTTTCATTTTAGAATAAAAGTGTTAAAATTTCTATATCCTGGGTAAATCTTAACAGCCATTTTATTTGAAGGCTTACACTTGGTTATTAAACCATGCTAATAAATATCGAAATATCGACCAATTAAATTATTTGTTGCAGATTTATTTGCACAACACTTACAAATTTTGGTATTAGTTGAAAAATACAACAATACAGCTTGCAATTTTATTTCTTAGCATTTATTTTTTAATTGCATGAAATATCAAAGTAATAATTAATGAATTGAATACAAATTATAAAATGAATAAAAGAATATTGTCATAAAACAACATTTTATTGTACAAAAATTTATCACTATGTTTAATGATATTGTTTCATAATTAATTATATTTTGAAAAATTGAATTATTAGCATAATCGGAAAGTCTAAACAAGATATTACATTTATGTTAATATAAAATTAGCAAAAGATACATTACAGATCATAATATTTGCATATTTTACAATTACGTTATCTTTAAAAAATAATATTACGATTTTAATTAATACAAGAAAAAGAATACATGTTGTCAGCACCCCTCAAAAGTACCACATACAAGTAAGTAAACATTTTATCGCAATATAATTTTAATATTGTTAACAAATTTCGAAATGAAACATGGTAAAATTCTAGGTCAAAATATTTACAAATTTCTTGATTTTATTTTACCTTTATTAAATTTAGAAAAAAAGCTAAAATTAGTACAAGTAAGAAGCAAAGTAAGGGTTACAGACAACACACATTTTAACATTTAACAAACGATGTGTCTTTCTCAATATAAACGTATAAATACAGTATTTTTAAGTTTTTTTGAACATTTTTTCAATCAGTTAAAAATTAAAAAAAGTATAGAGAGCAAACAAAGTGCCATGAATAAATCAAATTAAAAACATAATATAGGAAATAAAAATAAGAATAAAATACAGAAAAATCATCTATAATTATGTAATTTTTAAAATGCCACAATACCTCATCGCGGGGTTTGTAACCCCTTACCACACAAACTGTCTGATCCCTTGAGTGGTCCCGAGGACAATGACGATGTAATAGGGGAAGAAATAGGTCCATGGCTGCCCGCGCTTGCGCGTAAACTTCTGCGCGGGAAAATTTGATTTAATATTAGTAGCGCTGAAACTAAAATTTTGAAAATTTCTGCTTCTCCTATATTGCCATTTTTCCTCGGGAAGCCTACTTTGCTCAGTACTGTATATACAATTAATTTGAAAATTAATTTACAGGTGAGAAAACATTTGCTGTTTATCAAAGGATCACATTAGTAATTTAACAAATCAATCAATGGTAAATTTTACATTTACAATTAAATATCTTTTATCAAAAAAACACAAATACACTTCAATCCTTACTTAGAAGAAAGTGTTTAGAGTATATTACTATATGTAGACAACAACTACACTTCATTATGCATTTTACATTATACAATGGGATAAAGTATAATAATAATCGAAAATGGGTTAACATATTTTTTTCTTTTTCAATATAATTTGCTTAAAGAAATAATAGTTCAACTATTCTATTTTCTTTTTTTTTTTGCTTTTTAAAATACCTATTTATATATATTTTGTGTCCAAAAATCAATAAAAATTAAAATATGTTAAGAAATTTATCTTATTTTATGTATTTATATAAATCTATTTTCAATTTTCATTCTATTGAGCTAACTTATGTAAAAAGAAACCATGAAATATTATCACAAATATTTCAGAACATTTAATTTTTGAAAAATATTAATGGAAAAGTTCCTCAAAACCTTGTAAGTATTATATTCTTTATAAAATTTCAATTTATAATCTTTCCCATTTTTTTTTTTTACATTTTATTTTAAGAGAATATGATATTTTGTTAATTATCGAACACAGAAGATGAAAATATAATTACAATATACAGCAATTCAATAAGAAAATCTTGTTTCACACAGTAAATACAATGAGTATCACGTATTATAAATAATTATTGTTTGTCAATAACATATCTAGAATATGTAGTATTTATCGTATTTATGTTTTAATTCACAGTAAAAATACTTAAATGTCTACATACTGTTTCATGTATGTTTATGTCAAACATTTTTGCTAAATATTTTCAAGCATATTTTAGCTTGAGCTTATTCAATATCTTTTTTTTTGTTCGAGCATTGCAGTAACCATTACTTATTATTAAATTACTACATTGTCTAAAACAAACTTTACGCTCTTTGATAATGATAATGTTCTAGTAGAAAATACTGATTTGAAAAAATAACTGTAATCATAAACAAAAGTATCCTGATAGTCTTTTCAAAATGTCAATTTTGGAAACAATATGGACACTAAACACATGCTAATTTTGGCGTTAGTTATGTAATTTATACAAATTCATTAATGTGTTTGTTGTAATATTCTCATTACAAAATAATTGTTGCTTCCTTGTACTTGCAACGTCTTACATGTGATAACTTATCGTTCAACCTGTACTATAGTGTCTTTAATTTAGATCACTGCTGTATGTAATTCATCTTCATCTGTAATTTTTTGATATGCGTAAAATCATTACACTCAATCCGTTCTTTGCGTGACAGGTGGAAATTCGGCATCATCTTTCAAACGGAATGAACCCGAAAATCGTGGTGGACTCTCTGTAGCTGCTATCATCTCATGATACTTCTCTGACTCTATAAATCCATTGATGAATTTAAATTATAATTATTTAAACTAATCATTACTTTAAGCGGATGTAACGATAAAGATGTATGAAATTAGAATCCAGTGATACATGACATACTTTTTGTACTTAAAATATACTTAAAGGCTCTAATCACTTATTGAAATCAAACATGTTTTAATTACCATTGTTTCTATCATTCTTTTGTAAGGAAATAACACTATTTATCAACAAAACAAAAATTATACAAATAAACTTAATGATAAATGGTTAATTGTTATGACATTTAATATTATAAGATATAAAAAAGCAGATTGAAAACATTATCAAATGTTATGCAGTACAAAATTGTGCTTATAGATTTAAATAATATCATGTTAAACTGATAATTCAATAGTCATTAGTGATAAAATTATTACTCTACATGTTCATATTATAAATATTTATAAATATTCGGTTAGTAAAAATGTTTGTCTCTTACATTTTATATTATTGGGAACACAAGATAATAGGAAACTTCTACTGTAATATTGTGTAATATTAAAGATCATTAGGATTTAAAACATTTATGAAATGTAGTTAATACATTTAATAACTTTTCTATTAAACAATTGACAGCTTTGAAACAATACCTGAAAACTGTTTACTAAATATGCTTATAAAGCTCACAGTGAATGTACAGATATCAATTTTCCATCAAGATAGTAAGAAAAATATAATTTCATTAAATCCTTTTAAAATGTTATAAAACCTAGATAATTGGATACATGTATATTAAAAGTTTAGTGCACCCACACAATATAAGAATTATTTATTATTAGTTGTTACTCTCATTGTTTCTTCTCTATACCTGAGAAAATAAACGTATATTAAAAAGTAAAAAAATTATTTAAAAAAGTATAGTAGCAGAATTTTTTAATGGAATGAGTGCATTATGGAGAATGAGAGTGTAAAAAAGCGAGGGACAGAAAAGAGGATATACCAGTACCTGACATGGAGTCTGGCGAGCGGCCGCGCAACACACCCGCGTAGCTATTTATGCAGGCTTCAGTGGATAATAAAAAGAAAAAATTACATCAAGTAAGGTCAATAGTTGGGGCCCCCCTTTAGCCCCTGAAGAAATTACTTATTTAATTGTGAGGGGTTAGAAGCAAGGAAAAAGAAAACATAATGTGTATAATAAAAATTGATGAATAATAGCAACACAAAAGATAAGATAAATAGCATTTGTTTGATTCTATAATCAAACTTTATTAATGTAAAGATACACAAACTAAAGAAAAATATATAGAAAATTACAATGAAACACAACTTTATCATCAAGTCAAGTATACTAGGAACATTGTTTTCAATGAAAGCAACATGTAGAAATCATGTATTATGTGTTTAAAATAAATGATAATGTATGACAGTATTTTAATATTTATAAGATTCTACCAGAACATAATCTAACATATTCTACCTGATTTCAACTACTTTATCTGACATAATAATATATTTCAGGAATAAAATTAAATCTTACAGTATTAATGCCTCTACTGAAGTATATAAAAATCACTAATAATGCTACTGTACATTTCACAAATGTTAAACAACATGCATATTTATCGAGAGCAAAATATTAGAATATGTGTTGCTAATTCAATGGGTTGTGGACATCACTATTCATTAATTTTAATATTAAAGAAATTGTATCAAAAAAATTATACTTCTTTATGATCCTCAATGTAAAAAAATGTTTACACAGTATTCATTTATATTCACGTTTATATATACAAGTTAAAGTTAATATACTATATTATACATTAAATTTATAAAATTAAAACTATATTTATAATAAAATCGTTTAAATTTTGTATAATAAAAGATACTAACAATACAGAAAAATTTTTATGTTCAAAATTAAATGTAATAATCACCTATTTCTGTAAATTTACAATTCCTTAAGTGGTATAAATTTTTGTCATTAAATGTAACATAATTAGATATAAAAATTACATTATATACAAATAAATGCATATATGCATTAACAAAATATTAGATTTATATGTATATCAGTCATGATTTATGCCTGCAGTTTGTGTACATAAATGTTGCGCGTGTACGCGCATGTGTATATGTCAGTGTTGACATGCTTAAAAAAAGAACAGAGGAGGTAATGTCAAACTCGATCTGTAAATGCTTGAACGTATATGAATTCTTCATCGTGGATCGATTTGGAACTTCAATTTTTTAAACAAAACATTTGATATTAATGTGACCATTTTAATGTACCAGTTTTTTTTTTGTATGTGATATATCTTTATCGTCAACTCGCTCGGTTATATAGCCTACATTATAGTTCGTATGTTAGAATGTTTATGATGTTGTCATACCTGTATTTTGTACTATTCGTGCAGCAGTTCCTGCTGGAGTTTCTCCAGATCCTACACCAGCTGAGGATACACTTGCACAATCCACTTCATCTCGTTTGCCATCTAATCTGTACATACAATTTATTAAATTAATTAATGGATGTTTCAATCAATAAAGGAAGTTAGAATCCATTCGAATAAGGCACAGATGGCAATGTAGCGGGACTTCTTAGCGGCCAGGTACTCGTGTTGTATATGGTCGGAGACCGCCGAGCCTGGTACAGTGGACCCTTTGAAAATTCCCGGTTTATGACGGTGCAATTTACTGAATAGACTACTGCTGAAAAATTCCATTGAAACATGCTTTGTTAACTTTTAACGGTTTCTTCAAGAATAGCTTCTTTGAACGCGCGCGTCATAAACCGTACTGACCATTTCAACGCTAAATGTTTGTTGGGGTTCGTATAGCCGAGCGCTATGCTGCCTTCAAAGTAAATTATTTAAGATTGTTATATTTTATTTATAGAATTTTCAAAGATACAAACCTATGCTGCTTAAGCAATGTACAGTCCCCGCCTTCTGTTGTATCCAAGTTGTAAACATATAAATACCCATCAGCACTAGCCACCAACAGCCTAAGTACTTTGTGTATTCTGCATAGTAGAATATATTTTAGACTTCATAGAAACATATATACGATACTAATAAGCATTGATTTATCGAAAAACTTACACTGTAATAGCACAAACATTTTTTAACCCTTGGAAAGGTAAATGGACACTCGCAAAGGCACGCCCTTGGTTAAAAACGTCGGTTACTTGGGAAGGTAAATAATTAGCAGATGCGGACATTGCTTTGGTTAGATATGTCATCCAAGTTTGTGATTCATCCGTTGTTTGCCGTAGTCTATAATAACGAAACATAATTCAAATATAATAAAAGTTTTAATGCAATAAATAAGACCGAATTACGTACGCTTCTTTTGGTTCTTCCAACTTGAAAATATGCACTGTTTCAGTATTACTTGAACAGCAAAGGAACATAGAATCCATACTAAAAGCAAGACTGCTTATAGATACGCATCGCTTAACTCCTCGACGAAACTCAAACAGTTTTGTACCATCATGAACCTTCAGAGATATAAAGAACCTTCAGCAATGCATCTAAATTTAAGAACTGAATAAACAATTAGTACCGTATGAATTATTAGACTTACATGAAAAACTCTAATTACAGTACCCTTCTCAGAAGCCGTAGCTACTTTGGTACCATTTGGACTAAATGCAAGTGCTGCCAAAGGACTATCGTGTGCAGGAATCATAGTTTTAGCTTGCTAGAAACCATTTTTTCATATTTAAATGGACAACATTTATTTTATACATTCTTTAATACTCACAAGATTGATCGCATCGAATATTTGAACTTCTCCAATTGTGTTTGATCCTGGATATGCTAAATAGCAATTATCACTATTTATCGATAGCGTACACAAGCCTGCTAAGTTAGGTGGAGTATCACGGATTGTATGCAACACTTTCATGTCCTTTATATTATGAATGTATAATGATTCTTCCAAGCATACTACTAATCTCTGTAAATATGTATATTATAATGTAATGTAATACTTTCATTACAACAAAATAAAATAAAACAAACTTACTGCTCTATTGAGCTTCACAGCCAAAATGGTATTAGAGTAACTATAATTGCAAATTTCTGTCCCTTTCCTAAAATGGCATACTTTGAGTTTACGAGGTGATGATAGACTAACCACCGCCACAAGACTACTGCTGAATAGTCGTTCAACGATGCATATGTCCTCAGTATCTATAATTTACATAATTACATGTAATAGATACCAATGATAAAATAATAAAGAAAGAAGTATAATTCCAAAATAAAATGATTCTTAATATATAACAAGTACTTATAAATATTAAGTAAAAAAATTAAAATATTCTTTACCATTTTCATATATCTTTTCAAGATGGTCAATGGAATTTAGAGAAAAAAGCTTGTACCCTGCTTTTGATCCTACTGCCAAAGATCTGCAATAAATGTTATCTGATTTAAATATCACCATATACACATAAAAAAAAATAAATAATTGTTATGAATTAACCAATGACTCATAAGTTATATAAAATTAATTCTCAACAGGTAATACGAATTGTAAATAGTAGAAATGAAAAAGGAAATGGCAATACTTTATTTCAAGGTAAATTAAAATGTTAGGTAGACAAAAGGATAGTATAAAAATTCCAAGCATAATAAAGTAGTAAGTGTAAAACGCTGAAAGCTTCTTCTGATTTATCCTAAAATGAATTCGAATTATTTCCATAATATGAATAGAAATAAAAAGAAAAAGCAAACACATAAGAAACGAAAATATTGTGAAAAATATATTAGAACATATGCATCGATGCGTATATGAAAGATACAGAAGGTTACTATGCGTGATTAAACAAGGCTTTTCCACATACATAAACACGCGTATAACATTTTTTTCTTTAAGTAATTGTATTTGTTAATGAAGAAGAAACAAGGTTAGGGAACAAAGGACGATGTCCTCAGTTTAATAGCCGAGAGTGCGACACTTACGTGCAATCTTGATTGAAGTTGACAAAGAAAACACCACTTTGAGGATCAGTAGTCTGATTTGCGAGGTTCATTAGTCCTGATATACTGTATTTTAGTCCTTGTGTCAATACATCCACGTTACGCACAAGATTTTGCATAAATCGCACAGACGGTGCGCGTAAGAACACTTTATCCGCTTCTTTCCTAATTTCTTTTTATATCCTTTTCTATCTTTGTTTTTATTGCTTTATCTGTTTCTCTTCTTTCTTGCATGTACATACGTTAATACAAATACACGCACGCGCACGTTAAATACAAGATTTGCGAACAGATGTCGAACCCGATGTAGAATGACTTCTACAAGTGGACTATACAATGCAGTATACTCCTCTGATACCATCGTTCCGCATATTGAACAGCTGACAGTCGTTGTTGAATTCACGGAACGATGAAACTGAAACATCAAATTTTATTTCATGCCATTATTGTTGCCATGACAACTAAAATATAAAAAACAAGCTTATAATATTGTTATGCAACATTCAACAATATTACTCTGTTCATTGTTTTCAACGATGAACTCTTTTTTCGTTACATGGGATAAATTTTTAACTATTAATTTAAGAAATTATCCTATGTATATTATATATTTGTTTATATTAAATAGAAGATAGTCAAAAAACTGATAATGAAAGATAAGGAAAAAGTGTGAAATCTTTATATATTTATACATATGTATTTGTATAGATTGAATATTTCTACACTTTTAATATTAACTATATCTGTTATCTGTTAGTTATATATGTATATGTATGTATGTATTTTATACTTCACAGCTCTATTGTTCCCAGTAGCACTGCACCCACGGTAGCGGTAATGTAAAAAATGGGTGGCTAAATCATTCAAAGTGTATATAATACATAGTAATTTTAATAAATATTCATAGTTTCGCGTAAATAATTTGGTAATGCGAAGCATGAGCTGATATATGTGACGAAGTAACCGCTGCGTTGATTAATACTTTAATAATCACATTGATTATCGAGTCGAGACATACTTGTTGACTCCCGGAAAAAATGGATATGTTTAGTCTTCATCAATTAATTGCGGCGCCAATAAAAAATCTTATACAATTTCAACGTATAAAAGAGTAAGATATAATAACTAATATTAATTAACAAATACTAACTTGTTTATCATTTGATCGTTTAATTAAGTTGCCTAATTTTTCCATTAAGTTTAACAGTGGCTGTTTATACTAATGTTAGTATTTGTAGAAAATTGATTAATGATATTTCATCTTTGCATGGAGTTTCTATTTAGACTTTCAGTTGTAAACTATTTATTTATTATCCCAATCTGTATAGTTTACTGAGAAATAATGTATGTTTTTAATGTAGCATGTTCCTGAATATTTTTATTATTCCTGTATGCTTATATGAAACCCTAAAAGTTTCTTATATAATAGGTTTTAATGCTATATGAAAAAAATTAATAATGCGTCTAATTGTTGTGTAGAAAAACTGATAAAGAATTTGCATTGTAAATGTGCTAATTTTATTCAATAAATTCAAAGGAAATATCTTTTTTATATCATATTATTTCTACCATATTTTTAAATGAATTTCATTTATTACCTACCCATTGATTTCTTTAGTTTGCTAGTATGTAGAATTATAACTTGCATGTATTGGGTATTTTTAATCTGATATATTTAAGTGGAATGTATTGCTACTATGCTTGTAAATGGACCATAAAATAATTGCCACAAGTAATGTCATCTATGGAATACCAAAGTTATATGGATTCTCAACAGTTCTCATCTTTACAATATCTGGAAACATATGGAATGTGTATAATATCATCAAATATACATTAACAAGTAGGTATTGTACATACATGTATATTAACAATTATGTAAGTTTTAGAATTTAGCTAAATGTGGTTTAGAGTATATAATTTAATTATACACTATATAGACTATATTTTTATATTTCAATGTTAAAACCTTACCCATACACTGATTTTTGTAATTTTATATGACTGTTTATATTCTATATGTTTGTAATTTTATACTTCTTCCCTATACATTTATCTTACTACACATGATTACCTATATTTATCTATGCATTAAGTTTCTTGTAATTTAATACTGATACACAGAAATTAGTACCTTACTATTATATTATTAACATGCTAAAAAAAATTTATTATATTTTTACAGAATAAAATGGATGAATCCTCGGGCATGTACAAATGAAGCATATGTACCTACTTCGATAGAACATGTTGCAAATGTAGCTACTCATGGAATTTGGGTTGTTCCATCTGTGATAGCAGGTTGGGAACTTGTTCGCCGTTCTATAACATGGTCACAACTAATATCAGCTTATGTATATGGTACATCTTTGATACTTGTTTTTACGGTATCAACATTTTTCCACAGTGTACACTATTGCAATAATAACAGGTACTTCTTTGTTTTAAGTAAATGTAACTTGTTACTTTACTGTTCATTCATTCATAAAATTTTAACATTAAGTTATATTGCAGACAACTTAAAGACGCATTACATCGTTGCGATCGTGCTATGATTTACATTTTTATTGCTGCTAGCTATTTTCCTTGGTTAAATGTTGATCATTTCCCCGACGATGAATTAATGTTTGCAATGCGTTACCTTGTTTGGATAATGGCAATTTTAGGTATACTTTATCAACAAATCTTCCATGAACGATATAAAATGTTAGAAACAATTTTTTATTTAATTATTGGAATTGGCCCTAGTGTTGCAATTATTAACGTTGTAAGTACACAATTATACTTTCAAAACAATGCATTATGTGATTAATATTGATATTCTCATTTATCACTATACATATACGTTATTATAGCAACAATACATAATTCCGAATCATTTAAAAACATATACATTAATTTTTTCAGTCTCATTATTATGATATTGCTGAGCTAAAAATGGGAGGATTCTTTTACATCTTTGGCTTGCTGTTTTTTAAATCCGATGGTCGAATACCTTGTGCACATGCAATTTGGCATGTGTTTGTTGTTATAGCAGCTGGGTTGCATTATTATGCTATACTAAGTCATGTCTTTCCAATGATTAATTCTTCAGATAATTTCGTGACGAAAGATGTGCCATCACTACCTACATTATTAAAATCTCATATTGAAGAACTATAAAAATATATTTTTTAGCATTATTTTCCTATATAACAAAAATTGTATAAATTAACACTTTTTAGAGGAAATTCATGTACAAGGATTTTAATGACTGTATTTAATCTTTACATGTTTTATAATTAGTTAACTTCACAAATAGAAAATTTGTAATGTGAAAATGTAATATATTTAGAAAGCAATTACATTAAGTACCTGAGAGGAAATTATATTCACAAATTGTGAATATTAAAATATTACTAAGTGGACTGGTAGCAGGAAGCTATCACTTCGTTCTAACAAAAGACTAGTATTTAAATTGTAAATTTTAATATATTTATACCAAAAGAACAAATTATATGTTTTAGTAATTTAGAAAATTAAATGTAATACTCCTTTCAGATAATGCCCAAAACATTCTACAGTGATTATTTTTTTAAAATGCTAAATGTTTTTCTTTTATAGTACATAAATACTTACATTATCACATCCTTTAATGTAAAATATATACGAACATCCTGTAATCAACATACTAGTTACCTAATAAGTAAGGAAAAATTGTTTATGTTAGAGATTAACTAAAGCCTACAAGAATGACTTTTGTATTTATGAACATATTGTGTCAATGAATTGTACAACTTGAATAACATGTAAGGGAAAATATTCATAAGTAGTAAATTCATTAATTATATGGAGAAAAACATATAAGAAGATTTATTTTCTTAAACAAATGCAATAACTGTAAAACTTACCATTATTATTTAACAATAAAACTGTTGAATTATTTCTCATTTCCTATATATTTTCAGTGCATATACCTGTCACAAAGAACAAATAACTGATATTTTAAAAGTTGTGTTAGTATGTTCCTATACGCTCATTTGGGTATTATTTATAGCTTTCTATTTTTTGCAACAACAGCCCTTTGATTCCATTTTTCAGAAAGTTATTAAAATAGTTGTTTGATAAACTTGTAATTTAACAAAGCCGCCGTAAATTAAAAATTTTTTAACTCGATCCTAGCACCATCTATATAAGAATGGCTCAAACTACTCAACGATTTACCGACCCAGGCGGTGCTCACTGGCGCCCTCTATCGGGAAACGGCGGAAACTATTCGCAGTTTAGTTCCTGTTATTTACCGACAGGCGGCGGCAGTGTTGCAAATCGATCGGTAAGTCGTTGAGTAGTTTGAGCCGTTTTTGTATAGATGGCGCTAGCATCGAATTAAAATTTGTAATTTATGGCGGCTTTTTTAAACCACAAGTTTGTCAAACAATTATTTGAATTAACGTGTGATCCACTAAAGACTTCATAATGAAGCCTTTATTTGGTATCAGTGATATATCGAAGCAATCTGCTGTTACCGTCAAAGTGCAAAGTGTTTTACATTCTTATACTAGGCAGTGAGTAGTCACTGATACGACGTAGTTGGTATTGAAGCGGAAGTCTAACGTTTAGTTATAGGTATATAACTTTTCATAATGTATGGAATGTTAGCGAAGGCTTCATTATGAAGCCTGCATCTGGCAACGGTGCTACACAAGCGCAGTCTTACGGCGAATTGCCGTACAAAAGGAACATCAATGGGTGGTCAGAAAGTAAGATGGCGGACTGCGAGTCGGAGGTGCAGCGTTTGCCAACCGCCAACGAAGACGTAACGAGAAACACGAGCGTAACGATGATCAACAACGGACGCGTACCTCAGCATCCGGTGAACCAGACGAATCCGATCGGACAGGGTCCGAGATGCGTCACCATTTACAAAACCGAGACTGGTTTTGGGTTCAATGTACGCGGCCAGGTCAGCGAGGGTGGACAACTGAGAAGCATCAACGGGGAACTGTACGCGCCGCTTCAGCATGTCAGCGCCGTATTACCCCGAGGTGCTGCAGAGAAAGCCGGTGTAAGAAAAGGCGATCGTATACTCGAAGTGTAAGTACTCATTTTTCTTTCTGTTTTCATTCTTCTCTTTTTTTTTTTAAATCGAAACTCGATCCTTGGTCCGCGTTCCTTTACCGTTCGACCAATGTGCGTTTACCTGTCAAACGGGTACCGAACTCCTACTCCATTAGAGAAAATCTCGCGTCGCGGTGAAGGTTGAGTAATAACGATGCATACAACGGATCTATTCTACCTTGTTTGCGAAATCTAACGCGCTAGCGTGGTCAAAGTTATCGGTGTCCATTCGACATCAAGACGTTACCGTAACTTTTCTCTATAAGCTTTATCGATATCACTACAATAGCGCGATGCTCGTTTTAATCGATTCAGCCGGTTAGGCATAATACCGTTTAACGTGTAAGAAACGGTTCGGTTTCTTGGCACAGTTTACTTTCTACCTGTCCGTCCTCGAGGAACCCATCGGCAATTTTGACACCATTATCAATCTCTTCGTTTCATTCCATGTAACCACTTTGAATTTATTTCTTTTTTCCGCCATTCGTACAACTCTATTTCGATTTGCGATAAATCAAACTATCGAACATTCGTATCAGAGCGCACTTTCCTGCTTCCGACCGATCGTCGAATGCGCTATCGTATATTCATTCAATTTCGTCATGACAAAGATTGATTCATAATTTCTTTTAGGAAAACACGGAAAAGTACTAGAATCTATTCGCAAGTAGATCGCAGTTTAGATGACGTTCCGTCGAGTTTCAAACACCGCACTTCCGGTACGAACAATTCTTTTCCCGTCGTGTTTGTGAAACTGAAAAACAACGTTGCATCTTGTCGATCTTTCCTTCACGAGATCCCTTGATCAAACGTCGCGATGTTCGTGTTTACGGATATTAAATCTGAGCTGTCAAGCTGATTTTCGTTCGTCGAGCAATTTCCAACCATTCACGCCGTGATCCTTTGCGTCGATAATCGATAAATGAGAATACAGGGCCGACCCTGGGCGGCCGCGTAGGGCCCCCTAAGATCCAGCACCCTTTATAAGACGATTTTGCGTCTAAGAATGCAAAGAGAGTAATGTAGTTATACAAGCTTTAATGTTAATTTTATAAATTTTATTTGAGCTACTTTTTTTATGTCATATATATGAAGGGGCCCTTTTTCGGAGCTCGCCTCGAACCCCCAAAATACAATGGCCCTGTGATAATACAATGTAAGAGAGACAGAAAGGAAATTACAATTTGTATAATACTTTATTTCTAATTCAAAGAGGCATGATTTGTAACAGTTATCCGAAGTACGCGAGCCGCCGTGAAATAATTACAGACGCAACAGCTGGCGTAAGCCACGCGATTACATCGCGAAAATGACTGACAATTATGCGTTATGTGTAATTTAGATTGAAAAGTAATTAAGACGATATCGTAGCATCTGTTCATGGAACGTCGCGCCCACATTTTTCTTCGAATATTCCTGATTTTTGTTCTAACGCTTTTTTTCAATTAACCCGTCCCGTAATTAACGGTACGAAAGAGAGAAGACGAGCGTAACGGTACCGTAGGCTCGTTCGGTTTGCTAATGTTACTCGTGTCGAAAGGTAAACGTGAGAAAACGATTCACGAGACGAGAGGACTTAATCACTGTCGTGAAAATGCCGACTCGCGTGACTGGAGCTTTCGTTACTTATCGCGGCAGAAGATTTTCCATCGGTTTCTTTGCCAACCGTTCGGAATAACGCGTGCCAATATCGAGGAAATCGGAAACGCGTATCGAGTTATGTAAACGGTATTTGGGAAGTATCGATGGGCTCCAAGATTCGATCGAAAGAATTGGAGGAATTACTCGATTCGTTATCTTGCCAACAGGTCACTGTACTTGCCGCGATCGCATCCAACTAATCAGGCGTTAATTACTCTTGCGTTGGCTAGAATTTTTTTCTTATCGCAGCGACGAGTAACCGTGGCAATTAGAATAATCGGGAAATTCAATTGCCAGGAAATTTATACCGTAAATCTAGTTAAATTACCCTCGCGTGCGTTCGAGCAAGAAATTTCGCTTATAATCCGTTAATCGAGCTGATATTCCGTAAAATTTCATCGGAATAAATGAAATAACGCGACGTATACGTGTTCGTACGTTCGACACTTGTCGCAACGAGTCACCGTAATTAGGTGAAATTGAAACAAAGACAACTTTAGATCTATTCTCATTTACGGTACACCAGCTACGCGAAGCATCGACGTTTCTAAAAGGTTTGTCCCTTGTGCGGCTTCTAGCACAAGTGGTTACACGTAGATCTAGTTGATGGATTTTTCAGCCACCAAGGGCACCATATTAAATTAGAACGAAACTGGTATTTTATCGACAACGCGTTTCGCTGGACGCGATTACGCGGCTCGAAACGACCGAGAGATCTGGAAGATTTTCTCTAAAATTTTCAATTAAACCTGCGATTAATTCACGGAGAATACTTTCTCTGTGCCGTCTGGCGTTTATCGAAGGTGCAGTTTTAATCAAGCGAGAATTTCCGATTCGAGCGGAACAGGGGAAAGCATAATGAACACGATATAATCGAGAGTTTCTTATAATCAAGGTGTTGCGATACAAATTTTATAGCGAAACTTGATTATTCTCCTCTCGTTTAAGTGCCACTGACACCCGATCGATCGACGCGTCGATAGAGTATCGATAAATGTAAATACTCTCGTCCATTCAGACAAACGTACGCGACCTCTTTTCTACCCTACCACTGCTCGTCTTCTTATCTGTCGTTCGGAATTCCCGAAGGATTTTTGTAAAAATACTCGATGATAAATATTGAAAAAGAAACGCATAAGAGTGTCGCGCTATTTTCCCTTTGGTACCAATCGATTTTCGGTCTTTTTTAAGAACGAAACGTTAAGGTTCATTCAACGAGCTTATTGCGATCTGCACGTTCAGCTTTCTCTTCAATTACTTTCTCAACTTTGCTGATTAAGCCACGGAGGATCTAACGTTTCGAGGGATACGTGTGGAAAATCGAGACTCCTTCTAGATAAAATCGGTCGTAAATAATTGACCAAAGACGAGCAGGTCGAGAGAATTCAAAGATTCAACTTTCTCCTTAGAAAGCAGATAATTTAACGATTACCACCGCATAAATTTGAACGCGTGAAAATCTACAAGGTTGATCGTTGATAAACGCACCGGAATTGCTTCTTAACCAGACTGCGTTGCAAAAGAAGTAAACCGTTGATAAAATAATAAAATCGAACGGTAATCTTATCGTGACACCCGTATATGTTTTCGAATTGATTATCATCTCTCGATCGAAGCGTTCAGTTTGTTTTCGTAATGTGCATCTCGGAGTAGATACATAGATGCATTCTCCTGCTTTCGTAATTGTCGCGGTATTTGGTAAAATCGCAGTTCATCGACGTTTTCCACGAAGTTTCCTTGATTAGCTACTTCGTTTCGGTCATTCTATTTCTGCTTTCGATCAATAATAGTTGCCGCTGTTTCCTTCGCTTGATTTCATTACGGTCTACGATTTCTCGTTGCATCGATAGACAACGAGGCCAGCCTGCGGAAGGGGTTCGTAGTAAAAATAGGGAATCGCGGTAAAAATATCCAGATTGGTAGGCGAGAAAGTTTCCTTTTCTTCCTGGATTCGAAAGGAAATTGTGTACGACGATATCGGGCAACGTTTCGTCTCTAAGGGAAATAAGAAGGAATGCAATTGTTTCGTGGGGCGAAAGGACGATGCAGCGAGGAAAGATCTTTTTAAGAAACGTTTCGTTTGATCTAGGTCAAGCTGGTTCGTCGTGAAATCAAAGATAATGAAATAGAGCCGAGGGGGATAGCAAGAGCGATAGGGAAAAGTATAAAGTACGCGCGTTGCGTTGCTACTGGCGAGTGTGGAACGCGAATTCAAGCGGAGCCGTGCCTCCGCTCCTCGGCCAATAACACTCCTTCTTACTCGTTCGGAATTCAAAGCTCGTACAAGGCTGTTCGCTTGTTTTCCATCCGTCTCTCCTTTTTTTTTTTTTATTTGATTTTCTTTCACGCGATCTCGTGAAAGTCGAAACCAGTCCGCAGGATCCTAAGCCGGACAAGAGAAGTCCTTCGATATTTTCTTTCGATCTAGTCGCGATCGGACTTTGCAGTTCGACGGGTTATCACCGTAGTCCCGAGATGTTAACGTGTTACGTGACCGCGGTTCAATGCGAGTGGTTGGAAAGTCGCGATCGCCGCGAGTTGAACAACTCGCGATTCAAAGCGATCACCAGCGGGTAAATGAAAAATCTGCAGGTGTTTCTCCGTGTTTCTTTCCAGATAACAAAAGCTTGATTTCTATTGCAGAAACAACGTGAACGTGGAGGGAGCGACTCATAAACAAGTGGTCGACCTGATCAAATCTGGAGGCGATGTTTTAACACTGACCGTGATCTCCGTGACGCCGCAGGAAGCGGAAAGGCTGGAGCCGTTCGAAGATCTCAGGTAAGGAAAGCAGTAATTTTCTCCTCCTATCGCGTCTGAATGCGTTTATATCGACGAGATGCACTTTCTCCTAGTTACGCGTCGGTGGACTACAGCGAGAAGCGGTCCCTCCCTATCAGCGTGCCGGACTATCATGTCCGCGAGAGGAAACACGAGCGTTACGTTGTTTTCAACGTCCACATGGCAGGCAGACACCTATGTTCGCGACGTTATCGGGAATTCGCCGCCTTGCATATGGCTTTGAAGAAGGAGTTTATTGGTTTCAACTTCCCCAAGCTTCCAGGAAAATGGCCATTCCAGTACGATATCCGTATTGATCGATAACGCGTTCAACTTTCAAATTACTAACATAAGTACACTTGCGCTTACAAGGTAAAATCGTTACGTTTCCGTAGATTGAGCGAGCAACAACTCGACGCGAGAAGACGAGGACTGGAACAATATTTGGAGAAGGTTTGCGCTGTACGGGTGATCGCGGAAAGCGACGCGATGCAAGAATTCCTGACCGACAGGCTGGACGAGGACGGTGATCAAGGACCGGCTGTCGATTTGAAAGTACTGCTACCGGATCGCGAGGTGGTCACCGTCACCGTCGCGAAAGCCGCTTCCGTCAAGGATGTGTACGATGCGGTTTGCAGCAGAGTCGGCCTAGACGCGGAAACGGCTAAATACTTTTATCTATTCGAGATCGTCGAGTACAATTTCGGTACTCTATCCTTTGGGCCCTCCTTTCAGAATCCTACGTTTTAGACTCGTCATCTATTTTTAAAGTACCAACGTTGTTTCCTTTTCAGAACGAAAGTTGCAACCTCACGAGCACCCTCACACTCTGTACATTCAGAACTACTCGACCGCCAGTGCAACGTGTCTAGCAATAAGAAGGTGGCTTTTCAATGTAAATAGACCGCTCGGAGAGCAAGCGTTAACCTGGATCTTCTGGCAGACCGTCGACGAGGTCAACAGGGGTCACATCACGGCCGGTGAACGACTCTACCAACTGAAGGCTCTGCAAGATGCCTCGAGGAAACACGAGGTGCAACGAATTCTTAGCTCCCTACTCTTGTATACCGTTTGCGAAACGATTTACTTATCCATTTTTGCATCTTGTCTACAGTACCTAAAACTGGCGAAAGAATTGAGCGGTTACGGCGACATCGTGTTCCCTCATTGCGCGTGCGATTCGAGAAAGGAAGGACACGTTGTCGCGGCCGTGGGAGCCGGGGCTTTCAAATTGCACGCGGCAAAAGAAGACGGTACTTTGGAATCTCAGGTGGTTGAATTTCAATGGGACACCATCGCACGGTGGGAGGTAGACGAAGAGGGAATGGCGTTTTGCTTCCAGTACACGCGACAGGACAACCGTCCGCCGCGTTGGCTTAAAGTCTTCACACCATACGTAAGTATCTAATTTTATCGTCTGGTTATCGTAATGTTAACATTCCCTTTTTGAATTTAAAACTATCGAATTTATTATCGCTCGTTACTGTATAATACACTTGTCCCGTAGATATCAATGTTAATGATATGTTTCGGTTTAGAGGACACGTTTTAAATATCGTTACGTAATTCTGATGTTCTCTTTCCTATTATCGATGAAGTTTAGTTAAAACATTTTGACGTGCTGTTTACACTCGAACGATTAACGTTCTATTCGCAGTACACGTTCCTGTCGGATTGTTTCGATCGAATAGCCGAGGAAGCGAAGTTGGATGATCCAGGAGAATGACGTAACGTCCGACGTTAAAATACGTGTTTGGTGCATAATAGAAAGGATATCGTTTCATCGAAAGTTTTCACTTATCTTTTGTAACCGAAACTCTTTCATTACCGTTACTCCTTTGGTTTTTCTTAACACGATTACACGGATCAATAGGACACCGCTCTAAATCATATCAGACTCTTGGCTTGATTAATAGACGTGTCTGTGTGCGTTGCACACTAACGCGAATGAACTGTGCGTCTCGTTGTAAAGTTAACAGACTTTTTGGTCTTTTAAAGATACGCGAGATGATCCGATGGTAAACATCAATATTGAATGCGAGTATCATCGTATCTTTGATCGATAATACAACGGTTTAATTGAAAAGACACACGCGTAACTGCATCGTTATAGGAATTACGATATTGTTGCTGCATCATGCTGAACGTCAGCCTAGATGAATCTATCTTTTGGCCTATCGTTCGTCGCGTCTAGCATGCATAAAAGATGTTACAAAAGAGCGAACGTTCCTCTTTACCTTAGCCTAATAGATATCGCAGATTTTCGATTCGTTGAGTCTGAACGAGTGAGTAAACTTAAGAAAGAAGTATTATCGTTTAAGTCGTTGATTTTTTCCTTCGCATCGGCACCCTGTACACGCGTTTCCTCGGTTCGTTTACCAGCCCCGTTCGTTTTCGTTTCGAAGAATCGTGGCATCAACGGAACTATCTTACTTTCTTTAAAAAATTATAGATTTTTACTGTAACAAAAAGACAGAGAAACGCGAAGATTTAATTATTCTCGGACTGGTAACGCGTCGATCGTGAATGTGTTACGGGGAGAGTTGCGACGGAAATCGCGATTCAACTTAAAGGAAATAAGCGAAAGGTAGCTGTGCTTAGTCGAGATGCTACTCTCCCCAATTGTTGAATTTAATAGACACTTTGATCATCCCGCATCGGTACGAAATACCTTCGTAAACATTCGTAAACGCTCGTTTAAGGATTAACACTTAGGATAATGGGATTTAACGGACACGAAACGAGGAGATGAGCGTTAAAATCCTACAAATTATAAGACTTAAGATGAAAATGTTAAAATGAGAAAAACACCAGTTAGAACGCCATAACGGAGAATAAGAATAATACTCAGTGACACTATTAAGGGAAAAATGCTGATAATAAGAAAATAAAACAGAAATATATATATTATATTATATTATATTATATATATATGAATAATTTTAACGTCTTTAATGTCAGTGGGAGCACTGATCAACTTTTAAAATTATCTTGGCCTGCTCGTCGAACAGCGAATTCTTTGGAACGAGATTCTTCCGCATTTATTATATCCCCTTCGCGTTTACTTTCCTCTTAATTCAATTAAGTTTCTCAATTGTCTTTGTGATGTTGCTCGTTCCGAACGATTCGCTCGGTCATGAAAAATAAACAGAAGAGAAGCCTCGGCAGATAATAATTATAGAGATAGATGTATAACTATCGTTAATGTTTTTAAACTTTATTCAGAATGAATCGTAACGTGATTTTTGGGGGCAGCAGAGGCCGAATTGTAAACGAAAAGACAAAGGAGAGGTGTAAAACGATGACGTTTATGATAAAACGGTAACACTAGTAGAACATTTGTAAAAATAATGAGAGCTTCGATCATATTCGAAAAATGATACAACAGTATTCTCGAAACGAAGAAGTAAAGTCGGGAACTACCAGTTTCCAAATTCTAATCGATACGTAATCGAAATTAGAAATACGTAATATGTTATAAAAGACACGGAAGTTTTCATTATTTTTCCGTCTATAGGATGCAATGAATTCTCGTTTGATCAATGATTCTCTATCGTGGGAACAGTGCAAAACGATCTGTAAATTATTGTTGAAGAAAAATTAAGAAATTGTTCGCACCCCGTTGAGTCTGAACGATGGCAAACGATGAAGGTGGACCTTCGGTACCTTTTCTTTTCTTTTTCTTTTTTTTTTTTTTTCGTGTATGGATCTGCATTACAAGAAATTGCATATTTTATTCGAACGTAGAACACCGCGATTCGTAACTTCGCCAATAAGTTTCAGAATCGGTTTCGATCAATTAAGCGATACGTTTGTTACCAGAAGAAAATTAATACCGCCTGCGTGTATTATCCAGGCGTACGCTTGGCTGGCTTTGGAATTTTCAGTTTGGCATGCGATTAAACACGTGAAATACCGAGCAAGTATTAAATTATAGTAAGTAGATTCTAGCCGAAGGTCGCATCGATTGGCAGAGACGGCTGTAAGATTTTCACGACTTTTTGTGATGGTATTATTCTATTAATCGATGAAGTAATTACATAATTAGTCCTGATGCGACGCCAAGTGTCTGTCGGAACAGGTACGAGTGGATTGTAATATTTTTTGGCGAAGTTATTATCGTTGTTACGTTAAGTAGAAGATACTAATTAGAGCGAGTTAATAAGAGACAAAAAAAAAAAAAAAATACGTCCAAGTTGTGTCGCTCTGATGCGCCAGTTTATAACGTGTTTCAAAGGGTGCATTCCGAGAGAATGAAAAATTTTTGTTCGATACTGAAAGAAAATTTTATCGATATTTGTTATCGCGCGTGTATTTATTTATATTCTATCATATTGTGATTTCTAATTGTATTGCGCTCAAGATCCATCGAGATTAACTCTTAACGATGCGTTAATACACAAATATTTATATTGTCGTCCAATAGTATTTTTTCTATGAAAAGAGAAGATGAGTTTACGTTTATTTTAATCTAAGAAAACTGTTTGATCGCATAGGAGAACAGGCTCGATTAATTATTAATTACTTCATTAATTAGGCGCGTTAACAAGTCGATCGAATTTAGATAGTATAATTTAATTATTGTTACAGTAAGACCATATCATTACAAGTTAACTCCTCTCCCTTTAGACGTTAATTAAAACTATTATGTATAATCGTAGCCCGTAAATAACAAATGCTCCAATTTATCTTGTAATATCAGTTGACGATTTTTCCTGTAAAACTGGTATACCGGATTAGCGAATGGTATTGTTCGATTTCTTTTTCGAATCATTAAAAAGTCGGGGAAAATAAAAGAAAGATGCAGAGGACATGGCAGAACGGTTTCTTTCTATCCGAATCCGAAGCCTGATAAAATAGAACATTTTTCTTTTTTTCTATTTTTTTTCTTTCTGCACCGATGCACGCGACTCGATAGACTATCAAATCAGTCGATGCGCGATGTATTATTTCTTCCCTGTTATTTTACAAGATTTCGTGTCGCGTTTGGTACACAATGTCGCTTATGTAATAAATTTGTCCCGTGATTTTGCGCATTGTACACATAACGAGTCATCCGCGTCGATATGCTTCGATGTATTCAAATGAAACTGTATCACCGGACGAGTAATGTTTTTTTTTTTTTTGTTCTTCGATTTACGAAACATGTTCGAAGCGATCTCGAGTACTCCCGAACCTGCTGACCCGTTTGAAGAACTGACGAGATGGAAAGCGAATCGGAGGAGGTTCGAAGATTCTTCTTGGACGAAAACGAACCTTCTTCCTCAAGATCGTGAACCGTACTGATAGCATCCGTTTGTAGACGATCGGCATCGTGGCAAACACGCTTGCTCACGCGCTCCGATTTGGTCACTCGCGGGATTTATCGATATCGTTCGCCTCCGTGGGCGGAAAGAGGGACATATCTTGTAAGTACGTATACAAGTATGCGGTCTCCGTTGTCGTTGTACGAGTGAATTGGCGTGCAAATCTGTCAGTGTATGGGTGTATGTGTATGTGTGCCCGTGCGGGAGCGTGCGAACGCGTTACCGATACATTGAACGCGGTCTCAGAAGATATCGCTAAGTGGTTGCCGATATAAGGAACGGAAGATCAGTCTAAAACCACCTGTCTTCGAAGGTGGAGGTTCTCTCTCGGTTAATCTGATCCGTGTGATCGGAACGGATTTCATCGGGATCCAGGAAATCGGCTGGGAATCAACGCCTCCAACGATCCACGGGACGCTATGGAGAGATTCAAGAGGAAACGGAAGAGGACCGACAGTCAAAAGGTGGGTAAATCCTTTCTCGAAACGTTATATTCGCTAGAAAAATTCTACCGATTCTTGATCGGTTTTTTCCCAAAGCTGTGAGAAACGTTCGAGGCGATAAGAGGGTTCAAACGCCGCGAAAGTCGTGCGTTTACTTTCGCAATTCTTTCGATCCTCTTTCGAGAATTCTTTTTTTTTTTTTAAGAAATTTTCATCGCGAGCCTTCGCGTCGAAGAAGCTCCGCGGTTAATTTACTTTTTTTCATTTTTGTGGTATTTTTGTGACAAGTGTAACAAAAGTACAATGAAAAGTACTCGTCAGGACAGGCTAAAATGTTACGTAATTTTCACACCGTTCAACAACTGACGCATTGATTTACACCGTTTCATAGTTACGTTTAAATTTTTCCAATTCGCTTAAAAATAGCACTTGCTAAATAAGCAGAATTGTATTTCTAGATTTCTAATTTTTATTCGCCCTAGGATTTTCAGGATCAATCGAATACATATCGTTCGATGGAATTCATAGAAATATTAATGGTATTTAAATTTTCTCTGTCATTAATCATCGTAAAATACTCTGACGTCAAAGGATTTGCTTAATTTTTCCAGTTATCCCGTTTCCTTGTAACCGAGAAGTTTGCAGGAAAATTCGAAAAACACCGGAGGCTCTGAAGAAAAGGAGAAACGCGAGGATTTTCGACGAGACGAAGACGTATTTGACAAAATTCTTCGGGTTTATATTAATAATTTCTTTCCGTTTGCCGAATTGGTGGACGGCAAACATCGCGTGTCGTAAAAACCGAGAGTCAAGCGGGCGTTTGATAAACATTATTACTGTATTACGTAAATTGTAATCGACTTTGGAGCAGACCGAGTATGAAATTAAAGCGAAATCTTGGCAATTAGACAGCGAACGCGAATCACCGTGAGAAACGATTAAAAGCTGTTCGCTTCATCGGGATCAAAAGTCATCTTTTCACAATTATTCAACCTAATTTCACGGAAAACTCGTGTCTTCTTATGCAAACGAATCGACGACAGAAGTGATCTCATCGTGGATAATTTTCATTTTTACTTGAATTTCGAATTCCGAGCGCAACGTTGCTCTTTTGCCCGCGAGTTTTTTCAACAATCCCGCTCTACAAAGCAATTGTTCAAATAATAGTGACCACTTATTGTTAGTTTCTATTCTCGTTCGAAGGATAACAAACGCGTTCTTGTAAAGTCTGTAAGAGATCCAGTGTATACGAACTGACTCACGTGCTCCTACGTAAAGATAATTCAATTTATTTCCATAAAATACGATCCGATTAGGACGGTCCTCCGTCTCGGAGATAATCACCGTTGTATCAACGAGCAGTACCAACAAACCGTCACCTACGAAAACATTTCGTTTGTTGATCGGGATATTTAAACCGGCGTATAGTCTCGTTGCACGAGTCTCTTTAATCGCTTTATTGTTCCACTTGTTTGAAGTTCTGTTCGTTGCTCCGCCGAGCGTAAACAAGATACGGCCCCTTCGATAATAACTACTTCTATCGAGTGTACAATTTGCAAATACACCGATGCAGTAAATAAATGCAACGCGTTAATCTTTTTACGCACGGCTTCGGTATTTCCTCGATTATTTGTTCAAACATTCAAATACGATTATGCCCTACTTCCTGGTGGAAATCACTTCGCGCGATGAGATCTTAGGATTCGCGATGATCGTATCATCGGGAGATCGAAATCGATCGATTCGAGTTAAAAAAAGAAAACGAGAAGAATACGATAGTGCACGTGATACATTATCAGCTTTCATTACGTAATTCGAATGGCTTTGCACACGTCAAACTGTCTGCTCGATGCTACTTCGAATGATCGATCATCTGTAAATACTATAATGTGATTCCTTTTTAACGAGCCACTTCGAGAGCCCGATTACTCTCGCTGGATATGATTCATCAGCTGATCCCTGAAAATTCGGATAAGCTCAGATTTCAATCGAATCAGGTTCGAGATCGTTTCGCTACCAAACATTATAAAGGAAAGGTATCCGATCAACGATGCAAGTACTTTAGGGCTGGAAGTATCCGGAAAAGGATTGGAAAAGGAGCCGACTCAAGATCGTCTGTCCTGTTCCACTTTAGCCCGACTGAACGTACGATGCGTAACTTTAATGAACTTTAACTAGTCAACTGCCGCGACGTACTCCTCTGACCGTGTCCCCTCTTACACTCTATCCATCTTTATTCTGTTCGCACAGAAAGTATTGCTCTCCATCGTCGATCCCTGGGACGTCAGAGTAGCCAGTGTCGATCCGATCGGCTTGGCCGAGAGACGAGGCGTTTCATTGTCGATCTTGCCATCGCAATCGAACGGAAACACGGTAAAGGAAACTCTGTATCCAGGTAGAATCGTCAGGATACCGTCACCTTGGTACAAACCGACCTACAGCAACGTGTTGGATACTTCGTCCATCGTTGGAACCGTTAAATCGAGCTCCTCCGAGGCTACCTGGCTGGATCCTTGGCAAAGTGCCAACAGGTAAATTCATTTGTTCGATTATACAGTAGGGATCAACGGAGACTTTCCTTCTTTAGTACTTTATTGAAATTTTCGAGAGAAATACTTGGAAGGAGGAGATTAGAACAAAGAAAGATTAAGAATACGAGTCTCTTGATAGAATAATTAATCTGTTTGCGCGAATGATTCGAAGGTCAGCGAACGAGATACGATCCAGTTCACCGGAAGTAGAAGAAAGGTTGAGGAGAAAGGCAGATCGAAAGGAAGAAAAGAACTCGAGAAGAAACTGTGCCCTCCGGAACGAGCAGACTATTTCGGATGGCAATGGATTAATCGCCGCGACACCGGAAGTCGCGCGTAATAATTTCGATCACGAGCACAGTGCTGGCACAGCCAGAGTGCGTTTCGAGAACGAAGATCGGCCTAGGTAGAATGAACGCATTGATTTGTTCTATAAAAAAATTTCTTTGTATATTTTAATATTTTCTTACAGGAGTTCCACTTGGGCATCAACGTACGACGAAACAGATCACGCGAAGGAGAAGAATCATTTGTACCCGACGAAAACGATCCAAATACCAAGCGCGAATTACTTTGAAAACGGTAATTCGAGGAGGAGGAAGACGAGGATCGACGACGAGGAAGATATCGAGAAGAAAAGGTACAAGATAACAGAAGACCCGGATACCCTTAACCGTGGAGGATCCTTCGAGGAGAAGGAATTGGTGAACGTCGTGCAAAACTTGGTGACGTCAAGGTACAAGAACGCTTCTAAATCGTCTAAGATATCGAGGGCAGTTTCATTTCGAGATTTTAATAGGAGGATGCGAATAACGAGAAGAGTGTAAATCGCTCTTGTCATATTTTAACGCGACACGTATTCTTCCCCAAAGATACAGCCCCGTTCTCAGCTGCGCCCAAAGGAGATTAAGCAGAAGAACGCTATGCCGTCGATGCAAATATCGCGAAGAAACGATCACAGTAGGTAAGACGATTATTTTGTTTTATCGACGACGGAAAATTTGCGCATTGACATGAAAATTAACAAACTTTAGGATCTTGGCCCTTACGTTGGAATGATCGCGAGGTCCTGTGACAATTTTGGCTTGTTAGGATTGTTCGATATCAGCCAATTAGCGAGCCATAAAACAGGGTCTGCTGGCTTCACTTTGCAACACTGCGTTAGAAGATCTCGTTATTAACGTTGAATATTTTCTTTATCAATCATTTACCATGGCCAGAGCTTCCACGAGGACTGGGTTGAGCGTTTCCCACAAGTAATCGACTGCTCCTTCCTTTCTCAGCAGTGGCTCGAGTATAACTGTAATCAAAGGATTGAATGATGTAGCGAAAGATAAAACAGGAGATGATGTGATACATGATTTGTACATTCGGGAAAGAAGAAGTGAATTTCTCGTTCAGCCTCTTCTCGAGAGTTGCTCCCGTGGACAGCGTTCTGAAAATCTGCGCCTCTCCTGCCATATTTAGCCCTTATGCTATCAGGATAGTACAAACGAGCTTCGGTAACCTGAAGAGTTCAACAGATGTACTAGAAAGATCTTAACAGAAGATGTCTTAATAATTTGAAGAATCACTTTTGTCGGCCCCATCAGCAGTCTCCATTCTTCCACTGCTCGACGTTTCGCCAGAACGTGTACGATTATGGGACCGGAAGCCATGTAGGCGACCAGGTGCGCAAAGTTCAACTGTCCGTACTTGTCTGAATAAAATTCAGACACTTGTTCCGGGGTCAGTTGCAGCCATCTCGTTTGATGAATCTCGAAGCCTTCCTCGAATATACGACGTTCGATTTGCTTTCTGTACACCGTCGCTTCCGGTTTTACGATCATCAGGGTACACTCCACGTCCGGTTCTTCCTCGACTTCCTCCTCTTCGACGCACGGCTCGAAAGCGATCACCGGAGCACGGCACGGTTCCTCTTCGCCTTCTCCTCGAAAACACTCGCATTCTCGAGGGCTGACGAACTTGTACTAACATTAAACGATGTTATTTAATTCGCGATTAAATTATTGAGAGATGTTTGAATTTAATGAGAACTGGTACCGTTTTCGAGGAACTGGTGTAGCTGCTCGAGCTCGATAGCCTCTTGATCTGATCGCAGATCGTGTATCCGAGATCGGATTGCGACGAATCAATTGGAATCCAATCGTTTTTATCTGAAATCAAGTCGCAACTCGACGGTCTGGTTATATCTTTACCGGGATGATACGGTTTCGGGCATTTCCTGAAGAGCGTCACCGTTTCCAGGACATCTTTGTCCCCGTCCCCTTTATGCGTAAGACAATCGCACATTTCTCTGCCGTTCAACAACGTTGTTTTCTTTAGATTTCATTCATTTCTTGCGATAAATGTATCGTAACTTCGAGCATCGTACGAGGGTTAGAGAAATAAATTTGACGTGACGTTGAAACAGCTGACGATGTACCGTAAATTTTCGATAATGCCACTTTGCAACGGGGGAAGAGATGAATGAAATCACCTATTTTCAGACGCCTCGAACGTGGCGGAACGTAATGGAAGCGTACCTGTTCCGGAGACAAAGAAAATTAAGGAAATCAAGAACGGAACGAAGGAAACGAGCCTCTGTGGATCGCAGTTACGAAGAACGAGTATCTCGATGCCTACGAATCTCGACGAAATGGAGGCACTTCGAATCGACAGACCAAAGGTAAGTTCGAAAAAGGATGTAATTTCTATTTTATACAAGACAGATAAGAGATTCTTCGAAGAAGGAACGACGAGAGACTCTGGTTTCCTCAATAATTGCGAACTTTCGCGTAAACATTCGCTCCCCTCGCGAATTCTATCCGTGATCACGGATAATCGTTGACAGTACGCGTCTAACAAGGAAATTGAGAGCAACCTTTACTTCGATTCGTCGCAATTATTAACACGTATTTATTGAACGCGAAGAAACTAGAAACTAAAAGCAGAGTCGAATCCGTTGCACCATACTGCACCCTGGCTCGAAATTTATACTCGCGGGGATTGAATTCCATCCGGTGCTGCTGGTGATATTGATAAGAGTTTCGATATGCAAGTAAACCTTCGTTCCACGAAAACCACGGACGAAACGAAACCGTTGTTGTCTAAGTTCCATGTCGGTGAAGAAGAGGTTCGTCCCTCTGCAATATTCATTCGAATATTAAATTCCTTGCCATTTGCACTTGTTATTAGTGGTAGAAATACTATTAGATGATTTTCAGCGACGTTTACAATTTCAATATTTCTGGAAGAGATCCTAATCTTTGATCAACGGAGCTGAGCATCGTTGTTAAAGTATCACTGCCGCTTCGTTCGCGCATTTCGTTCGTGAAAAAGCCTGATTTCTCGTTGATTACGTAATGTTTGCCATCGTCAACCTGTGCATTCACCGTGTTCTTCCATTCTACGCCTCCGTGAAAGAGTAGTTCTGGAACATCGCTCGGTGCGATAGGTCTCGTTATCCGTTCCTCCTCGAAACGTGAAATTTCACAGCAACCTTCCGTCGAATAATATCCATACGATCGTTAAATACGTACGGTAACTCTGGATCTTTCTTTTTCGTAATTTCAATGAAACACTTTCGTAGGAAACCGTGTCAAAGTTCAGGAGATCGGACAGCGACGACAGCAGCAGCGTAACGTTCAGCAACAGCGGTTCGACGCCCAATGGAAGTCCTCTCGGCTCCGAAACCGAGGAAGAAGCGAACGACGAAGAGCTGGCCAAGTGAGTACCAGTAAATCGTACGAATAAATAACTCTTTATCTTGATCTTCCTCCGAAAAAAATGGAAATTACACGAGGCGTAAACACGTTAACGTCAGAGCGCGAACGTTTATTGTCTAACCAGTCGAAACCAGTACTACTGATCTTCGGACAGAGTTGCGTTCGCTCTCTCGTGGTTCATCTTCGAATTCGACCTTCTCTGTATCGCTTCAGGGTTATCGCTCTACCAGTTCCTTCGAATCTCTTCGAAATTCGTCGTGTCAGTCGGCCGATATTTAGCCACTTGGAATCTGTCTTTTTTCTAACGGAAAAAAGAAATCATGCTCGATTTTAACTGACACCTCGCTCGTCGATCGACACTCCTCCACATTCTCCACGCGTCGTAGTGTTCGTTTATGCAACGACATGTGATTTGTTTATACAACGAGACACCGTTCAATTACGTTTGCGAAGTGTAAAGCAACAGAATGATTCCAAGATACGACGTTGGCAGTGCCGTATCGCTGCAGAGGTACAGAGAAATGGGTGATGTTCTTCATAGGAAAGTTTGATTATTTTCCTGCTAACGAATAGAAATGTTTTGCAGAGTACCGTTGCAAGCTCCACCTCGAAGAAAAAGCAGAGCCATTTCACCGATGATCAATCAAAAGCTTGGGAACGATCCGATGGAGTTGACCGGTGGCCAGAGCGCAAATTCCACGATAACCAGCGTTAATAGCATCAGCAGCCTGCTGAAGGAGAAGCTCCAGCTGTCCATACCTCAAGCTTTGCGTAGCAGCAAAAAGAGGCAAAACGCTGACTATCGGTAAACGAGGAGGCACTCTTTCAACACCGAGAAACTGATCGAATGAGAAAGTTAATCAACGTATAATTGCAGGCTTCGAGCTTTCGTTGGAATACTCTTTCTCTGCGTCGTTTTCCTCGTGGGCTTCGCGCACATTTATTACACGCAACACGTTCTTCAACGAGCTTATTTCGACAAGTTCAGGTAAACGAATCGAGCGATCGCGTAGATCGTTGGATATTTTTTGAGGAATGCCTTTTGATTTTAGATTCAACAAAAACGTCAGGGTGATGCACGTGTACAGCAACACCGGAGCGGAAGTGATCGCAGCGCGATTAGGCGAAGGAATACCAGCCGACACCGGTGTTTTTCCCTGTTTACCTCATCACCAGATGCAGGACTCGGTTTGCCTGGAATGGCTTCAACAAGCTCGTTTGTATCTAGCTCATACGCAACACTCGGACATGAATTGTTATCACGTCACTTGGAAGAGCCTGAATTCTTACCATAATCCGAAAGATTGCTTCGATTGGTCACCGAAGAGAGGACACTGGTACGGCGCGGGTCAAATACAGAACATGCCTTATCCACTGGAACGTGGCCGGCTCGATTTGAGTCCTTTTATCACCGGTGACATCATCAAGCATCCTTTTGGCAACGTTTTGAAGAGATACTTCTTGAATTCGAAAGGGGCGACGATACTCGTCGACCCGGAAACGCCTCTTTACGTGTCCATCAACGCCAACAGAAGCAACGACTTTTGTTTGCAGGCCAAACACGACGCGTTCGCCTACATCAATCACTTGACGCAATTGCCACAGTTGAATTATACTATTTGCGCGACGGACAACATGAAAAACTTACACTCCTCCATGGCGGAGAAGTCGTTGTGGGACGGACTGAAGCCGGACGAGCTTCACGCCGTTCACTCGTTACTCTCCGAACCGGTCTGGCAAATTTCACCCATCAACGAGGGGGCTGTTTATAATTATACCGAGGATGTGATAGCGTTGGGCTTCTTGCGACAAGGCCACGTTCTGTTGAGCGAAGAGTGGCAACCGAGTCCCGGTGATTTCGTGCTGGACGAGGAACGATTCCCCTCGATGGAGGAAACGATCAACATCATTCATCGTCGAGGGTTTAGAATCGTGTTCACAATCCAGCCGTTCATATCCACGGAGTCTGTGAACTTTAAGGACGCGGTTTCGAACAGGCTATTGATTTCTGAGAGAGGAAGCGATCCCAGGATCCCTGCATTGACCAGGTAAAGCGGATCTTCTCGATAGCGTTATTTCCTCCTGAACGATTTCATAGGAAAGTTGTAATTTTCTTTCCAGATACAAACAGAGCAACAGCGTCGGCGTTCTAGACATCACCAACAACAAAACTTTGCCTTGGTTTCAGTCGAAATTGGAGAGTTTGATCATGAAGTACCACGTGGATTCGTTCTACCTTGATCTGGGTACCGCGCAAGACATGCCCCACTATTACAAGTGCGAACAACCGTTGACTAATCCTGATCATTACAAGACGATATTCACAAAAACGATTCTCGGGTCTGTGCCAGTGATCGGTGTCTCAGGAGCGATCTCCAGACCGAGAGCCCCAGTCTTCGTGTCTCTTCCCCCGTTCTCATCGTCTTGGAAAGCTATCAAAACCGTTATTCCAACCGTGTTGACTTACGGAATGATAGGCTATCCGTTTATTATGCCAGGTGCCGTTGGCGGAGACGTAGCGTTGCCCATGTCGGACAACAATCCCGACAACGATTTCGAAGTGAGCCTACCGGACAAGGAATTGTACGTCAGATGGCTGCAGTTATCCACCTTCCTACCGGTGATACGTTTCACTCATCTACCCAGCAAGTATTCGGACGAGTCTGTGTTAGAGATAGCCAAGAGGCTGACAACCCTCAGGCAGAAAACTGTGACGCCGTTGTTGAAGAAATACGCGAAGGAAACGCTGGACACCGGTCTGCCGATAATCAGACCACTTTGGATGCTGGATCCAGCCGATCCAGCCTGCCACGTGGTCGTGGATGAATTCTCGGTTGGCGAAGAGCTTATCGTAGCGCCGGTACTCTATTCTGGGAGCAGACAGAGAGAGGTTTATCTACCAGCTGGTGTATGGAGAGACGGGATCGATGGGAGTCTGAGGAAAGGATCCAGATGGATCCACAATTACAGAGTAGCGGAAGACAAGGTCGCTTATTTCGTGAAAATGCCGGATAACACGAGATTTTAATCGTCGACCTAAGAATATTTTATACAAAACACTTATTCGTGAAAACGTAAATTGATAGGAGTTACTATTCCTATTTTATAATAAATAACTTGATTTTAATAATAGAGACACCGATTTAGAGAAATAAATATTTCCATGTGCGACACACAGGTTTTTTAAATAGAACAAAATCGCGTCCATCAAACTGCAAATATTCCAACGCTCCGAGAGTTAGTATTTATTCGTTTGTATTAGAAAAATATATATTTATTTTATTCTATGCCGAATGCGTTTTATTAACGACCCAGCCCTATATAATTCGATCCAAAAAATACGTTCCGACGGAAAATAGATTAGCAAACAATAGAGAAAATAGAAAACCTAACTGTATCTGGTACTAAATCGTTCCAGAGTTCTGTTTCTCTTCATGCTGGGGTTGCTGTCGTTCCTCGGGTCGTTGCTGTTCGACCGCCACCGGATACGATTGAAACACAGGCAACGTTTGTCTCGGCGAATAGGTATCCAAAAATTTTTGCAGACTGCACAGCTTTCGGAACTCCTCCTGTATATGAGTCATGTGATCCCAACGAAGCATCTTTAACAGTTTTATGCAATCGGCCGACGATTCACGATGAGCCAACGTATCCTCTGCCAACGACGGACAACAATTACTTTGCAGTACACGCATTATCTCTATGCAGATTTCTTGTCCGGTTAATCCTCGATTCGAATCCAGACTCTGAAAAACGAAGGAAGAAAACGAATCGTTAAGATACCTGTCTACTCGTACATTTTTAAACATCAAAGAACCTGTTGCTGATCGGACAAATTGCCAAATTCGTTGCTGATTGCTCTGTCGATTAAACCAAGAATGTGACTTTTGGTGGCGTGAAGTTCGAGGTCTCCGCCGGCGTAAATGTTCTTCTTAATCGAATTTTCTTCTTCCTCTTCATCCTTTGCCATTAAGTCGTACGGCGCACCTTCTCTGCCTTCTTTCCTGTTACTGCAAGCTAGTTCCTCGCTGAGCCTGCAACTCTGTCGAACGTTTGGTTGTTTGCGCGGCTTGTTCGCACATCGATCCTCCGTCTCTTTATGCGCGGCCTCCTCTTGCGAACACTCGATCGTCAGATTTTTCTGTTTAAACTTGAAGAATATTTAGAGGATACGCGTAGCAGGAAGTACGATCGAAAAGGAACGAATGAAAAATGTACCAAGTCGTCGATGTTCTTGTTCCGTGGCAAGTTCTGCAGGCTGCTGTTCTTCAAATTCCCTTTCATCGCGAAAGGTTTATTCGGTAAAGCGTTGGGTTTCCTTTTCGTCTGATTCTCTCGATCCTCCTCGACGTTCTCGCAGTCCGGTAGATCGAATCTCAATTTGCCTCGGCAGAAATCGCGATCCTCATCGTCGCTCAATTGCTTCCTCCCGTTCGCGTCCAATTTACTCGCCTTGTCAACGCCCTGCTTCGATATCCACGCTTCTGGTCTCAACGCTCGTTCCTTCTTCTGCTGGGTACAATTTTCCAGAACGTGCTTCGTTACATTTAGATTCCCTAAAATTCTCGTCATCTGTTTCACGAACGAATTAGTTGAATTGAGCATGAAAATTGCCACCTCGATCGCTCGACGGTTACCTGATAATTCTTTGGATCGTTCGATTGTTCAGCGATCTCCTCGACGTCCCTGCTGTGTATATTTTTCACCGGGTGTTCGTACTCCCAACAGGGTCTGGCTTCCCCGTCGGAATCAATGGGGTTTCTCACGATGGACATCACTTGATCGTGTTCGTTTCTACGCGGACGTCGATGCACGCTTATTTGCCTTTTCCTCAGATGAGGATTGCAGGGATACAAGTGTTGCGACTTCTTGGGCGTTCGGTTCGTAAAATTTGTCAGATAGTGTTCGTAATTGTTTAACGCATCGTTCATACTGTTGGGGTAACTGAAATTCAGAAGCGGTCTACTGTTTGAGTTTGCTACCAGATATACAGGATGTTCGACATCAGGTGGGCAAAATTTTAAGGGGTGATTCTAGGGATCAAAATAAGACGAAAATCAAGAATAACGAAATAGCATTTGCGGCTTTGTTTTCCAGTAATTAACGTTTAAAAATTCGAGTAAAAAGCGCCTGAAATCTGCAACCCGCCAAGCACCAACGAGTGAACGTCAGGTCAGCAGGTTGCAGGTTTCAGGCGCTTTTTACTCGAATGTTTAAATGTTAATTATTGGAAAACAAAGCCGCAAAAGCTATTTCGTTATTCTTATTTTGATCCCTAGAATCACCCCTTAAAATTTTGTCCACCTGTTGTCGAACACCCTGTAGAATGTTGTGTGTAAGTATAATCAAACGCGTATTCTATTACTTGCTCCTTTCTATCAAGTGTTTCCAAGCTTCGTGCGGGTAATTACAGGGTACGTAACGTCGCACCTGACTTTTCGTTCTTCTTCTCGGTTCCCTCTCAAGTTCCTGTAACTCCAGCCTCCGTCTGTGATCGCAACAACACTCGCTGGACACAACATCGTGGTAGGATCGACGTTCTTCCGGATGTCTTTGACGACAACCACGATACTTCAATGTCCCATATCTTCCCTTTGTTTCCTGCAATAGCATTCGTATCGTTTCTTACATATTACTTCCCATCCTCCCGTGTCCTCTCTTCACCGTGTATAGTACGATAAATATGTAAAACAGAAGTAGAATTAATCGGAAATTAACCAATTCTAACTCGTGCCGTGCCCCTGCATCGGTGTCTTCAGATACTTCCGTGGAATTTCCACTGTTCATCCCGGACAATCCGGAACTCCGTCAAGCCGAATTCACCTTCGTTCATAATAAGTTCGGCTATCTTGTTCGATGTTTCGCTTCCATCGAAGAGAATCGCTAAAAGGAAAAGACGAAAAGATTTAAATCTGACTGGTGCTGTTTCTTTCATTTCTTTTTTGCTTTCGTCAATCGATATCGCAGCAAGCATTGAAATTTCGAACGTTAATTTCATATAACATGCGAGAAAATTATAACGTAGCTCACTGGAAGAAATATTTTATTCATTATAATAAATAAATAAATAAATTCGTGTTATTACGAATTATCCGTTCCGATCTATTCTACTTGCCGGTTTATTCATAATTAATAATCGCGTGCAGTGATTTCTCGCGATTTTGATCGACGAAAATTCCGAGTCAACAGTGGAAAACTCTTTTTTAATAACGCATTGCTCGAGGAAGAAGCAATATGCCAAAGATATCGGTGAACCCAACGAAATCGATCGCGAAGGAAGAAAAACGCTTTTACGGCAATGAGATATTGGCAGACTTTCAAGCTCGTGAAAAGGCGATACTTAAGGAAAAGGAATCTGTGCCAACCGACGTTCCGAATCACGTTGGCATGCAAACTATTAATGCAAAGTCCGATACCGGAAAGTACTTTGTAGAATTCGCGAGCATCTCTTCTATACACGGTTTGAATCACTTGGTGGCACCGAATCGACATCCAGTCGAGAAGTATATACAAATCAATCTCATAATTAAGATAACATTAACACACTCTGACGATCAAAATAATCCTGTAACATTTCTTGGAAGAGTTTTAGCTGTGCTTTTCATCCTCGCTGCCCTGCTGTTTTTAATCTTCTTGTCGATCATCTTCTGGGAACGATACCAAAATAATGCAACAGTAATCGTGGTGGATAACAATCGTGAACAATTTAAGCCCCAAAAGCCGGCCCTGTTTATTTGTCCAGTGCCGAATATAGAAGAAAGCAAGATTCCAGGAGTATTTGAAAAGTAAGATTTTATGTAGTTGAATGAATTTTTCGAAATTACCACGTCTCTTGTTCGTATAGATACGGCATCGAGAACACTCCGGAAGCGATACACTTCTTCACCTTTCTGGCCAACGTGAATTACGAGAACATGTCGCAGACACCTCTGTTCGATAAAGTTCCCTCGGACAAATGGTTGGAGATTCTTCACGATTTACGAAAGGATTTTCCTTCTAATATCCTCAAGGAAAACGATCGTTACGAGAACTGGGTGATAACAGAAAGAGGCTTGTGTTTAGCCACTAGAAGCATCTTCAGCGGTTACGCTACCCTAGAGTTGGTATTTGCTTAAATTTCGTTCTGTAAAGATTCATTTGATTCATTATTAGCACAGATGCAATTCTCTTTATACTTCTTTTACAAGGTATTGGAAAACCAACAACGAAAGCATTGTTACCCTGCCTATTCAATCAGAGAAGCTGCCGCATTACGACGGTAACGATGATGGAACTCAAGAATCTATTGCTGTAGAAAATACAGCCTTGGTATGATCGCGTTTCTACTTCGTTGAAAGATAACTTATACTCTCCTTTTATCCTCATCAAATTTCTTGTACCAGTTCGGTGCGTGTGATCCTTTAGAAATAATAACGTATAACACTCCAATGAAATGGATACGATCAAAAGTGTTGCAACGGGCGACCCTGTCGATATCCGGGATCAGGACGATGCCAAACGTTAGAGAACTTCATATCCATCAAAGAAAATGCAAATTCTACAGTGATGGTGGCTTGAAAACGTGGCCAATATACACGATGAACAGGTGCACGATCGAGTGCAGGATGAACGTGATACAGCATCGTTGTAAATGTCGTCCACACTTTGCTAGACCCCAAGGTATTCGATTAATCAATCGTTACACGAATAATAAAAGAAAAATAAAAGAATTCTTTTGTAGAAGGTGTGAATACTTGCAATGCTACCCAACTTCGATGCATCGGTGGTATAACGAGGCACCTTTTCCTATACAAATATCCACCTCTTTCTTGCGACTGCCTTCCGAAATGCAATATCGGCTTTTATCTGATCAGAAGCACTGAAATAAGCGAATTGTAATGTATCAAAAATGAATTCTTATGAAATAGATAAATAAAATAATTATTTGATCATTTTAGATCCGACACACCGACAAATTTATCAATTATAACTTTGATCATCGAATTTCCTCAAGTAATTTACAATCGACTGTTGTTCTATGGATTCTCTGATTTTTTAAGTACGTATTTATGAATATAATAAGAAACAATATATGTATACCTTATTAGAATGAAAGGAATAAATGTATTCTAGCTGGCGTGGGCGGAGCTGCAGGATTGTATCTTGGAGCTAGCGTATTATCTTTCGTCGAAATCTTTTATTACGCTACATTTCACATCTATTTTTATATAAAACAGATGAGAAGGAAGCATAAAAGAAGTAAAACGATTAATTTATCCTAATAATCTGAAAAATGTACAAGACAGAAATGTTCGAAATACATGATAAAAGGAGTATTTAAAAAATATTGTTTATTGCAAAACAAGTTCTTCTCGACGGGACAGGAGGTAAAATAAATATCATCACATACATACACTGTACACGCGACACGTCACGACCGTGTTATGATTGTACATCGATTTTACAAGGGGAATTAGATGTATCGTTTCGACGAATACCTCTAGTTTTGATTCAACTTTCTTGGATCGAGACGATCAATCGTAAGACTAGCTAAAAGGACGCTAAAATGTCACCAAATGGAGTTCCAGGTTCCTTTGCTGCTGCTTCAAATGTTTCCACGAAAGCTTTCCTTTGAGTTTCTTTAGCTAACTGATAAAAAATAAAAATATCCTATTAATATCGTGAAGTTTGTTCAACAATTGTCAACCTTATTCTCGAAACACTCTTATACCTTGTGATAAAAATCAGAAGCAGCGATGCAGAGTATTTTTTTATCCTCGTATTCGTATTTACCGATTCTTGATTGAACATACGGAAATCTGATTAGAACGCGTTAAGGAAATTTTCAGCAAACAAATGAAATAATTGAAAATGATTTATAACTAGAAAGGATACAAGGCTCTCAGCCAATGATTCGTTGAAGAGCTGATAAAGAAGCAAGACAAACACCAGGTTGACATCGTCACTGGTAAACTTTGAATAAAATTTGGCAGACTGAACACGACCCAGTCTTGAAGCAATTCCATTTGAGCGCAAGTACACGCTCTTTCGCAAACCTACAAAAAGCAATTATATACGAATATTTAACGATTCAACGGTCTTCCCGTTTCCATATGGAATGTACGAACTTTAAAAACCACAGCAGAAAGTAGCCGCGGATGAGGCTGTTGAGGAGATAGAAATTCTCCTATGACTTTGGTTAAAATTTCAGACGGCGGGAAGAAATCTCCAAGCACACCGGACAGAACCGTGCACAAAAGTTCCACCTCCATCGAGTGTCCCCGCCTGATCTTGTCAAAAATCGCGGAAGTTCGTTCTATCGATCGAACCAATGCTTCTGGTTCAGCGTCTGGTAATGGTTCCTCTACTTCTGGTTGATTCAATCTGTCGGCTGCTTCCGTGTACATGCAAGTCAGCAACAATTGTAACGCGGGTATCGACAACACAGGACTTGGTTGTTTCAAACGATCTATCGCAACCTTAACTATTTGCTCGGCGACTTTTCCGACCACGCTTTTCGTCGCCACGAGTCGTTCGAGGCCCTGTCGAACGTATCACAATTACGTAATTAAATATAAATGAATAGACTCTCGATAAATAAATAGGATACCTGTAAAAGCGTTTGATGCAAGCTGGAGGAGATATTTTGGGAGGAGAGTAAAGTGAGAACCAGTTCAAGAACGGCTGGAGCCTCACTGTCCGGTGGAGTGTCCTCTGCGTGTTCCAGCAGGAAGAACACCAGGGCCCACATCACTCCTTGGTGCTCTTCGCTTTGATTCAACACCCTTGATTCAAGAAACAGTTGTTAATAAAAGAAAGAAAAAGAAAAAAAATTTGTGTTGGAAATTTGAATATCACACCCATTCGAATCTTGAGCATCCAGATGCTTCTGTATGTATTCAATTGCCAAAGGGTGTATGATGTTCATCGTTTCCTCGCAATTAGCAAGCACAGCGCTTTGCAACAAATATAATGACCCATGAAGAGCGGACACTCTTGCTGGTAAGAAACCTGACTTAAGATTTAGATCTACCAAACGTTTCACTTTGTCCAATGTTTCAAAGTCCTTAAAAACAGAAGAAGAGTTATAATTGATTCTTAAACATCAATTTACTTAATTAAAGACAAATTACGTACTAATGGTGTTAGCACAGCAGCAGCCTTGCACACAGATACCACCAAGTACTGATGTAGAATCACATTTTCAGTAGGATGAATCCTGGACATCTCCAAGCAGGTGTCCAGCATCCATTGATACTGACCTCTCTCCACGAACAGTTCTGAAATCGCTAGAATAGACTTGACGACTTCTGTGAGCAATTGTATAGGTGTATTTGCTTGCGGGGACATCCAGGATGTGTAAAGCTCTACCAAGAAACGAAGACAGGAATCTAGATCGAGCGAGGCGGACATCAACGCGTCGTTCCGTCTGTTCTTCAAGTCGAGGACAGAGGCGTTCAGCTTGTCTTCGTACAGGTTACACGAGGACCATAGATAAGGAACTGAAAGCTGACTGTAAGCGTATTTGTTCGAGCTTGCAACTCGTTCCACGTTTCCTCGACAAAAGATGTGATCCATGCTGAGAGCACCGACCGTCTCCGAGTCGTTCATACATTCGTATTTCCACGCGAGCAGGTCCTGAATCGCGTACAACTTTTGCGAGCTTATTTTATGAACAGAAAGCTGAGGATCCCTGGGATGATGGATCAAAGTACTAGCTCTTGGATTACCAGGGTAGGGAAGAAGCAAAGTTTGCAACAGTAATCTCGTGATGGCTTGCACAGCCAGGCTACTCGCTTGGATCAACGCTGGGATCTCCTCGGATTGCAGACTTTCGTTCTGCAAAAGATTCAGCACTCCCAACAGCGCCATCCATATCTCCTCGAATTGCAACCGAGATATCCATCCCAGCAGGTTTATTCGGTAAATGAACTGCTCGAGGATCTCCACCTCCTGTAAGAAATTCGACTCGGACGGCAACAACGGGAAGAAACACTTGGTTGGACCAGAACCCACCACGTTCCAATTATGCTTCCAAACCAGCGGTGGTGTTAAAACGTAAGAATTGACCAGCGGTTGCCGGCTTACGCTTACAATTAAATCTTGTATCGTGTTGAACAAATAACGAGGAATATTTTTCGACGATCCCTCGCTTTGACACTGTTCTAACCAGGCAACCAGCGCTGCCATTCTAAAGCAAGCGCGAGCAAAATCTTTGCTACCTTCGTCCTCGAATGCTGGCTCTAAAGCGCGGGAGTCTATGATCGGCAAACCGTCTATCATCGTTAGCAAATGTTTCACCGTCCTGGTTAACGAAGCAGCAGCGCTACAAACCCACGAATACTTGCTGTTGTCCCAGAAGATTTTATCCGGGCCAGGATGTTTCATGATCTCCGAGGCGCAGCTTAAAGCCACCTCCATGTCCTTAGGTCTAAGCTTTCTCGCGCTGATCTCGTCGCAATGCAACATCCAGTGGGTCAATTCCAAACACAAAATCGCGAATTTCGCGAGATCCTCTTCAGACTTCCTGTCTATCTTCGCTAAATTGTATTTCACCAGCTTAGCCAGGGTTTTTACGTACACCCTTACGGCTGGTATCAACATGAAAAGTATATCCCAGTAAATGGGTTCGTTTAGAAGCTCGTCGAGTCGAATCGAGTACTTCAACCCCTTCGAATTGGCATTTGGCTGGCCAGGATCGTAAACTTGATGAGGTTTTGGCATTAATTCGGTGACGTAGCGAACGTGTTCTAATAAACGTTGCTTCGCAGCACCGTACAGGGGGCTGGTCTCGAAATTAAAGTCCTTCTCGTTCTGCTTTACACCGAACTCTAATTTTTGGCACTTTTCAACGCTCGTCCGTACGCCTAATATTATACACGCTTTCAAGATCGTGATATTGAATTCCTTCGAAGAGAGAATACTGAGAGAATCTTCGAAATCCAAGTCCTTTAACAACTGCGCCGTCTCCGATGGATTATAACTGGCAATCGGATTGCAACATCGCAATTTCACCTGAGACAAGAACCAATTTCGATCCAGTTGAATACTCTTCACTGTGGATGGATTAAATGGTCTACACTGATCGAGCTCCAGAGGAGAGAGATCGTAATATTGTACGCCTAATTTGTTCAGTAGACTGACCAATCCTCCGTGTTTCTTGGCGAGCCTAGTCGACTGTAGGATCTCCATGATCTTCGCAAAATCGTCTTTCGAAAGCTGCTTCGTCACGTCCACGGCAGAAGAGGTCAGCAAAATTTCTACCCTTCGACTGGCTATTTTTGCTGCCATTCTGGACAGAGCTAGATACTTCGTGGACAGTAATCTTGGTATCAACGTAAATAGAACTGCTCCGCTTTGCGAATGATGGGCACCTTCGATGCACTGCAACAATCGTTTGACGAAACTAGGTTGAGATAGATCCGTACACTTTGTAGCGATCGCTTGCACCAACAATCCACTGGCCGCTGGATTTCTGTGGATAGCCGCTGTTAGTAGATCTCTGACGGGAGATTCGATGGCATTGTTCACCGTTTCCACGGTGTGGTTCACCAACAGCCACGTCAGTGGCTCGGCGTCGCTCAAGTTCTCGCAAACGTAATCGCAGAATAATATAATGCCACCTTTTCTGATGATCTGAATGTTAATACTAGTGGCATGGTCGCTAGAACAGTTCTTCTGGTCGGTAGAGGAACAGTGGACCGCATACTCCGAACGACGAGTGCCCAATATCTTTGACCAAAAAGTCATCTCGTTGTATCCTAACAGAATCATTAGATAAGCCCACTGACAAGTCAACGTCGGGCACCTGTGTCCAATGTTGAGCATCAAGTAATTTAAATCACCGATTGGTAGCTTCTCTTCTTCAGGGACATTTCGGCCTTGAATCATTTGTATAGCCGCGTTTGCAACTTTGCAGTGACTTCCAGATTCGAACATGTGAATGCACAATTGAAGAAAGAACGCCAATTGATGGACCAAATAGTAGTCGTTCTCTATAGACTCGGAGAAACCGACGTATGGATCTTTACGTTTATGATCAATCAGTCCAAGGAGATCGTAAACCTTCGAACCTGTCAAGCTGATCACTTTGAATATGAATCTAGCTAGTATCTTTTCGGGCGGAACCTGGTCAGATTGGAAGCCTAAAACGTGCAGAGGATCCATAGTCCGTGAAGAGGATTCTGCAAGAAGAAACGACTGTGATAACTCGGCCATATTTGCGCTCAGGTCGGAGAGTCGTGCTAGCATTGCCTCCTCTTTAGCGCAGGCAATCAAAGATAGTAAAACCACGTTAACCATTCCTAGCCATCGTTTCAACTTCAAGGTGGAAGCTTCCAATGAATCGGGTGTAACTAAAAGTACCTTTAGAAGAGGATCAACTGGCCTGAAGACTGTAGGGGAAATAGCTGCGAATAGTTTAACCAAAGCTACGTGAGCTTTCTCTGACTCTATTCGAATTTTTCCAGACGCTAACATGGGCAGGACGGAATCCATTGTCGATCTGGACCATCTTCTCCACTTTTCTTCGCCGTTACCGTCACCGCTAAATCTAGACTCCGTCAAGCACAATGCGAGCAGTTCGATGATTTGATAATACTCCACCAGTCGTAAAAGCATCGAGATTAAAACTTCTCTCGTTGTCTCCAATTCTCTCTGTTCTATCGGGCTCGAACTTGCGTTTCGTATCAGAAAGACATCCTCGACCACCGGAGCTAAAGCTGGAATACAATGGGTAAGCGCTGCTTGACCACTCGCCATCAGACCGTCGCAGAGTTGAATTATTTTTGGAACTCCTATTATGGTTTTTGAATGATTCTTTTCGTACGACAGATGCACCAAGAAATTGAAGATCTTTGGTAAAAGGTTCTCCGTCTGTTGTACGTGACCTTCTTCGATAAACTCAAATTGCTTTAATACAAATCCAATGAATATTCTGTCAGAGTCCAACAAGCAGTAATTAACTCTCAATTGGACTAGCTGACTAAGTAGCATCAACACTTGACACTGTAACGACACGCTACTCGTTACGGTGTACTGTTTCAAAGATTTAATGACCATCGGCTCAAAAAGACGAATGAACGAGGCTACTGAAGTTTTCTGGTCGGATGAATGGGCTAAATTTTTGAAGACCGAAGAAAATTTTCTATCACCTTTCCTACGAAGCAGTCCCACCCATCTGAAATAAAAGAACTCTACTGAACAAACTGTAATAGTTTAGATCGATGTTAGGGAACAGAAACTCACCCAGTTTCCGGTTCATTTTCACCTCTGCAATTGTTACCCATAGACTTGATTGTATCTGCCATCTGTCTCGCAGGATTTTGAAAGCAATGATTGTAAAATCCTCTAAGATCGTCTCGAAACAGAATCATTTTATCCGTGTTTTTCTGCACATCTAACTCGTTCCATTGCGCACATACGTTCGTACTGAATAAACATTTCAACAATTGCTGAACGCACTGAACTGTCGCGGTTGGTGAGAGTACCACGGTACTCTGTAGATAATACAAAATCTCTTCTGCGATTTGGGCTACTTCGTTGAGAGATATAATTTCAAGAATTTGCGAGAGCACATCTAAGATTGCATTCAACAAAGACAAATACATTTCACTTGCATGCGGCTCGAGAGTGGCTAAGTAATTTAAGTGGGCTGCTTTAAGGATTTCGTACATTCTCATGTAATGAGGTATCAACGTAAACGTTCCCATTTGTTCTTTTCCAAATTTCAAACTTCCGATCTTCTCCCCCTTTTCTTTCGATTTCGATTCAATAATCGTTATCTTCTTCTTCGGGGATAACGTTTGCGTGGTTGACGAAGATGGCAATATTGTTTTTGTACTGCTTTGCGTCAATTGTACATCCTCGATTATATGAACAAATATGTTTAATACTCTTGTAACGTGCACTAGTAACAATTCTATTTGTTTATCCTTGAATGTACCCCATGTTTTAGTTGGATCGTTAGGTTTGAAATTGCAAAAAGCTAGACCTGATGCGAGATTCCCAGCTAGAAGAATCAAATGTTTATGCGTCGACAAATCCAAACTTATAGGAGACGACGACAGCAAAGGTAAAGCTAAAGATAAAAGACTATTGCTAACGGTTGATGGTATCGCGTCACTTGCAAATGTTGATTCGCTAATATCTAGTCGACTACCGCTCTTTTTGTGGGACCTTTTTAACAATGTCTTTGGTGAAATACAATCCCATCCCCTAATGTACACTGTAGTAGTGTATACATCGCTCAAATGGTACAGAGCTTCGCAACAACCGTACACTAAATACTTTGATGACTGTACTCCCAGAATCTCAGCCAACATGTTCACTATAACGGATAAAGAGTATTCTACGTTCGGACGATAATTCGCTGCATTACTAGAATTTAAGGATGCAAATGGTTGCATAGAAGTATTTAGAAACAACTTTTGTTTCTCCTGACAAGAAGATAATTCTACAGAGCTTTTGCTCACAGCACTTAAAAATTGTTCGGTGTATTGTACAGCTTTTCTTGTGACAACATCTTCCTGAGGCTGTTGAAAATATAATAAAGGAACACTCCTAAAAAAAAGGCAAATGTTATTTAAAGGAAGCAAGACTTAACGTTTTGAATTATGCAAATTTTAATGAATCTTACTTGACAATAGCATCTGATGCTGCGTGTCTAATTCTTTGATCTTGA